>NC_071338.1:34200502-34205502 GCF_027744825.2 Synchiropus splendidus
GGCTGTTTGTGTTCTGCATCCTGAGACAGGAAGGCGTCATGAATAATCATGAGGCTCGCGCAGGTGACACGCTTGACTCGTGTTAATGCCGCAAACAAGAGCAGCGGAGATGCTTCCTGCTTCCAGGAACAAGGCAGAAGTGGATGTTCTCAGGGGAACGTTTTCTCTTTCACTGGCTGGATGAAACAGCAGCGGCGCACTAATGATGCAGTCGTCAATGCAAATAGAGAGAGGCGCGGGAAGAGGGGAGCAGCCAGGCGCCCCAGTTCCTCTGCCAGGAGAAGCCGAGGCCTTCAGGCTGCTGGACCTTCCTGGACACCTTCTCATCTTCTCCTGCACTGAGGAGGAGCCGTGAGGTGCTCGGGGGACGGAGGGGGGCCAAGGTGAGCCGGGTCAGGGTTTTTATTTCCTGGTGATGTGGGACCTCACATTGACCCCCCGGGGTCAGAGGTTGTGGAGGAGCAGAGAGTAACAAACACAGGCGGAGGAGACAGAGTCCCCACCACACACACACACACACCCACCCAGTTGTCGGCGAGTAGCTTGATGCGGCAGTTTCCGACCACGTCGCCCTGCTCTCCTGACACCAGCAGAGCTGCTCCACCTTCAAAGACGCCGGTCTTCACCTCCCACACGACTCTCGCTGCCTTCAACACCTGCTCTTCCTGATGCAGAGGCTTGATCCGGGGAGAGCCCTGCTGTTGGATTCAGTGGTGAGGCGTCTCTTTATATTCAGCACGCCGGCGGAACGGAGGCCTTCTCTTCCATCAGACATTCATATATTCTCAGAGACTCCAAGGTGACCTCCGCCTGGCTCCCAGGGCCCTGCCACTCTCCGTCCACTGTCAGAGCAGCCAGGGCATCAGAGGAGACCTTCCTCACAGAGCGGCTGGTCCAGACGCTGCGTCTGCAGGTGACCTCAGCAGCGTGTCACTGAGGCGGCAGCAGAGAGCCTGGAACCCTCCCAGCCGCTGATCTTCTGTGGGGACCGGCGCCGTCCTGGTCTGAAGCAACCTTGGAGCTCGGGGTCACGTGAGGCCCCAGCTGTGACAAAGTGGCTGAACCTGGATTCCTGCAGTCACTTCAGCACCGAGGGGTAAAACACGCCGTCCTCCCGCGACTGGCGCTCCGGGCGCCGCTCCACTGCCAGACAGCTGGCAGGGGAGGGGCCGGAGCTACACGCCATGAAATAAGAGGCCGCAAAAATTGATTAGCAATTTTCATTAGCGCCAAGCTAAACAAAAGCCGAGCTGCACATCCGACCAGGAGGAGGGCGGAGGGCGGAGGGCGGAGGGTGGAGGGCGTAGGGTGGAGGGCGGAGGGCGGAGGGTGGAGGGAGGCCGAGCTGCAGGTGCCGCTGCTCCTCAGTGACCCGCCACAGCACAAGTGTCGGGCCGGCGCGTGAGAGCGAGGAGGAGGCGGCACGTGCACACGCCTGCAGAGGAGGCGCAGCCTCAGATAAACACCGCGCACCAGGCTCCATCTCATTTTCTGCAAGAGCAAGCTCAATAACCAGCAGCTCCATAAACACCAGGACTAATGGATCCCAACCAGCATTGATCCTCTCTCACCGCAGGGGCAGACCACCCACACCTGAGGCGGCCACGTCCTCATCAGAGCCGAGGAGGCGACCCGCCACACCCCAGCTCACCGGCGGTCACCGGAGGTCAGCAGGTGCCGTGTCAACCCAACACTGGGAGGCGGAGCTCTGCAGACCTGGCAGAGGAGCCTGTGGGCAGAAGCCCTCCCTCCAGCCCCCCCGCCCTCCGCCACAGCTTGTCCTCTGCCGGGACCTCCCACACTCTCACGCTGGGTCTCCACCTGCTGTGGACGGCCAGTGTGCGTGTGTGGACGTGCGGTCCAGACCTCGTGGGTTCCGGTCTGGCTCAGGTGAGCCATGTGTTGTGTTGAGGGGGAGAGGCTGGGGAAAGGGTCCAGCAGCGGCTCCACTTGGATGATCACTGCTGAAGAAGTGCCACTGACAGTGAGGCAGCAGAACGTGTGGAGGAGTCCGTCCATAATCCCACACTTGACAGCTTCTTGGAGCCTCTCTGACGGAGCAGGAGAGGAGGGGGGCAAATGAAACCATCTGAAAATGCAGGCAAGCCTCCGACCAGAGAGGCTTCTCACTCTAATCCCCCTGGATTAAGCTTCTAAATACTTCTATTCAAGCCAATTAATTCATGCCTGTGTCACTCTCAGGCTCTTCTGCGGCCACTGGGGAGGACGGAGGGCCTCGTCCTGGCAGATCGGCCGGAGGGTCGATCGGCATCGGGGCGCGGCAAGCAGGAGTCCGCGCGGTGGGACCGGGCGCCGCGGCGAGGCGAGCGGACGCAGGCATGACGTCGGCCGAATACTAATGATGAGATCAAGCTCTGGTTAAATCTGCAGGATCTCACCGGGGCGTCGGAGCATCGCGGGGATTAGCAGTGAATACGGAGGGATTAGCCAGAAGTGGGAGACAGCAGTGGACAGTCTCAACAACTTGAAACAAAAGGTTGGGAGGAAGAAGCCAGTCGACTTGTGAGTGACAGAAGACTGGAGGGGAACTTGAAGAACCTTCAAGTTTCTTTCCCAACGTTGGGCCGGATTAGAGCGAGTGCGCGCCTCAGACTCCTGCGAGCTCCAGCTGGCCACGTGGATGGTGAGTTCACGCCGCTCAAGCTCAGACGTCCACGTCCTGGCTCCTCACAGGAAGAGCCGGGGACAGAAGACAATTGTCAAGATTTATGAAGGACGATGAGACAAAGAGGGAGGAGGAGGAACCGAGGCTGCCGCCCTCGCCCCGGACCAGTGAGGAGGAAAACCTGAAACAAACCCAACACACAGAAACCTCCACGGAACAAACGGCGCTGGCAAAAGCCAACCCAGGCGATCGCTGCTGCGCTGCCCACCGCTTCAGAGCTCGCGCCAACCTCTGGGGTCTTGGGTCATTCATGGAGCCACCGAGAAAGAGACGTCGTTCATGGACAGGTGGGGACTCTTCAGTCTCACCACTGCTGCTTTCATGCTTCATTTGCAACGTCATGGACAACGGTCACTGTCAGGACGGACCTGGAGGCGTGGACCAGGCTGGGGAGGGAGTTTTCTCAAGCCAAAAAGAACGCAGAGAAAATCATCCAGAGTTGAGCCAGGAGAGGTCGCTGTCACTGAAGCATGAACAAGTGGCTCAGAGCTTCACAGAAGCTTCATTGGCCCATCACTCGTCCCAGGTCTTGCACAGTCCATAAGGCACGCGGTGGAAAAGCTCCGCGCTTCAGGAGAAGAACTGAGAGAACGAGCCGTGAACAAGAGGCGTCTTCACGCTTGACAAAGACGCCGGCCTGCAGCAGTTGAAGCTGACGCCACAGACTGGAGGCAGGAAGCTGGAGCAGGTGCCTGCAGGACAAGAGCCAGCTGTCTCCACTGCGCCATCATGAGGTTGACGGGATCTTTTGCTGTTGGCTGTCGGGAGCATCTGACGCCTCGGAACAAACACGCTCTCACTCTCCTCCGTCTGCGTCACGTGACTCCGAGATAATCTGCCCGACCCCAGCAGAGAGACAGACAATGGTGGAGGAGGTCTGCAGCCGAACCTTCTCCAGGAGGAACCCAGCAGGTCTCTTCACACACACAGACAGGCGCAGGATCTGGTGTCACTCTGGAGTGGTGCTTCTCAAGGACACGGCCGACTCGTCTCTGGCGGGAGGACAGGGAGCAGAGGGAGAGACAGGAGAGCCGGTGGGCTGACGTGCCTCCTCAGAATCTGATGCGGAGTGACTGAGAAGAGCTCAGTATCATCATCCAGCTCGCATGATTTCTGCTGACTCAGCTGGAGGTCCCGTCCCCAGTGCACCTCCAGCGGCTCGTCCTCCGGCTGGGAATGTGCCAGTCTCAGTCAGACCGTCCTCCATCAGCTGGACCTCCACCATCCTGGTCTCTCCTCACCACATCTTCCTTCATTCTGTTTTGTGCCTGTTCAGGGCCGCTGCTGCTTCTAGCTCGGAACCTGCCCTGACGCTGCGCCTGGGGTCTCAAAGAGCCACGACCCGATTCACATCTGCAGCAGAGTCAGTGAGTCAGAGTCGGTCCCATGGACCCGGGGGAGTCCTGCAGGCCTGAGCCTCCCACAGCGCCCCCACACGCGGCAGGAAGGTGGTCAGCTGGCTGGAGTCCCGCTCGGATCTTCTGACCGGCCGCTCGGGTCCGACAGCGCCGGAGGAAGATGGCGCCGCTGGCAGATCAAATCAGAGATGTGCTGCAGTTTTGCATGGGAATGAGTGTCGCTAGCGTTTACAGATGTCAGCTGGCGGATAGCGAGATTCCTGCGGCAGGAAGTGACATGGTGCGGGCCTGAAGTACAACACTTGGATATCTATGTAGTGGCAGGGAGGGACCACCTGCCGCGCCGCGGGAGAGTGTCTGACCTCCAGAGCAGGCCGCGACACATCGACGCCGCTGTCGCTGGCTGATCGACTGAAGCGGCCAGCGATGGGACGACCTGTAACCAAGTTAGGGAGCCACGCTTCCATTTTCAGACTCGATGAGGAGACTTCACACGCCAGCGCTGCGTCTCCAGCTGGGCCACAGCGAACCTCCTGACCCCACACTGGCCTGAGACCAGGGGAGGAACTCTGGAAGCTCTGGCAGAAGAGAGGTGGAGGGGCGGGTCATCAGGTGCCTCCAGCTCAGCAGGACGGGTCCTCAACACTGGAGACCACCGTGAAAAACCTCCTCTCCCGGAACATCTTTGTTCCCGCTCAACCACGACACGACTCACACAGGATGAGACCAGGACTCTCCTGCTCAGAGGTCAGCAAACCTGAGGCGGAACCTGCGCGGAGGTCACGTTAACACTGACCTCTCGGAGAGGGAGGATCCTCCTCCTGCACCGGGTCCCGACCCTCGGGCAGTCACCCTCCTGACTTTGGTGCTCAGATCACTCCACGTGCCAGGAGTCAGATATGAGCCACAAACTTTTCTGTCCACCAGCAAAAAAGTGCGAGTGAGACTAGATCCTG
>NC_071338.1:34210502-34218002 GCF_027744825.2 Synchiropus splendidus
GGTCCCAGCTCACTGGAGGCCAAGCTGCCCGCCTTGGTGCTCCAGCAACATGCTGCGTAAATAATGCGACGGGTTCTTCTGGAGTCATCACAGTTTCTCTGCTGTCTGGAGTCGAGCGACGCAGCTGAGTCCAGGACGAGTGTGATGGAGCCACTCGCTGTCGCAGACCTCTCGACACGGACGCCTTGCTTCCTCCTGACACGGCCCTCACTTGTCCTGTCCCACAGGCTGCGGGTTCAAGTCCCCAGCTCCTCCCGGCCAGCCGTCTCTCCACTGTGATGCGAGCAGGCCCGTCTTTGGCCGGCGGGTTCGAGTCCCTCTCAGTCAGCACAGACACTAATTCGTTGGTGGGTCAGAATAGGAGTCTTGGTGCTGACGACAGGAGTCAATGAGGCGAGGCGGGAGTGACTGCGCCGGCCAGCGGAGGCAGGCGCAGCACCTGCGTGCGTGTTCAGTCCACATGTCCACAGGACGGCCAGCGGCTGATTAGCATGTGGGCGGCAGCTGGAGGAGCCGACAGGAATTCAGCACTTGACTTGTAATCGGCTGGCTCTGCCTCTTATTTAAGAGAGGATTCATATTCATGCGGCCCTGAATATGGATGTTGCTGCTCCGTAACAAGAGGCAAACACGCCGCAGCTCCGCTGGGAAACAGGGATTGTGAGGCTCCAGCTCCTCAGGTTGGGATTCTCTCGCCTCAGTCTGAGCGCAGGAGCAAGTCGCTCTCTCTCTCTCTCTCTCCGTCTCCAACTGAGGACCTCGGACAGACGCGCGGCCTGAAGACACGCGCCCCCTCCTCACTCCGAACTCCAGTCATCCCTGGATCTCCACGTTTCCTGCCCTCGGGCTTCCAGTGAGGAGGGAGGCTGCTGAGGTGCCCTCAGGACTGGCCCAGGACCCCGGCAGCAGCAGCTCCATGTAGCCGGACCCTGGGCGCCTGTGATGTCGGCGTCCTTCTGGAGAAGCTTCCTGAAGCGCAGCAGAAGATGAATCCACAGAGGCTTCAATCGCACGTCTGAGGAAACAATCCTGTCTATCCCAGCATGCATCTCTTCACCTTTCCTGCTTCTCTGTGGACCACCTTTGAAGTTTATCACCAGCTCGGCCCTTTCATGTCGGCCAGATGAAGACGTTTAATGTTGCAGCGAAAGGTAACGGCGAATAATTACGAGGGCGCCAAGCTGAGAAGGTAAATTACCACTCACACGCACGCACGCACGCACGCACCCCGCAGAAGAACAACAGTGAGGTGGTGGCGTCACATCCTCATGACAGCAGTGAAGTCGCAGAAGAGCCAGCACTTTCAAGTCAGTTGAGTCCTGACACCTGATGTTGAGACTCGGAGCTGCAAGTCCTGACACCTGATGTTGAGACTCGGAGCTGCGAGTCCTGACACCTGATGTTGAGACTCGGAGCTGCGAGTCCTGACACCTGATGTTGAGACTCGGAGCTGCGAGTCCTGACACCTGATGTTGAGACTCGGAGCTGCGAGTCCTGACACCTGATGTTGAGACTCGGAGCTGCGAGTCCTGACACCTGATGTTGAGCCTCGGAGCTGCGAGTCCTGACACCTGATGTTGAGACTCGGGACTCGGCCGTGAAGTGACCTCCGGGCGAAGCCGTCCAGAACTCGTCTGCCGCGAGGCTGAAGCAGGACGGCTGCTGCGGCTGCTGCTGCGCTTCACGTCGCTCCTCCTCCACATCTTCATTTCCATTTGTCTCCTCAAAGAGGCGTAAATGGCTGGTTTGGTGGAACATCTGGAGGCTTTACGGAGGCGCGAGGATCTTGGGCCGTCTGTCAGGCGCTGACAGAACCCTCCATCAGGATGACAGACGGAGCATTTACCTAAGAGGCTGCGCCTTCATCCGTCAGGTGTTGTGCGTCCTGCCTTGTTAGTACCATTCATCTCGGGCTGCAGTAACGGTGATGCCTGACAGACGGCTTCAGGGTGACACCCGTTTGTGCTGTGTTTTATGGTGTCGGCATTGTGAAGCAGACATTAAGCATCTGTCCGTCGGCCGATGGGTCTGTGTGGAGAACTTCCTCCTCCGCTCGCCGGGCGTGTCGGCGTCAGGCACCACTCTGACGCGGCGCCTGGTGGTCGGTCCGGACCCTCCAGACCCTCCTCCCCCTCTGCGACTTTGGCTCCTGGTGGTGATGCGTCCTGAATTCTACATGAAGCGACTTCATCAACCTGAAATGTCAAGGTGAGTCGCCGCAGGGCTCCTCCTGCTGGCCCGGTCCAGGAGCTGTCCAGGAGCTGTCCGTGTCTAATGCGCCACCCGGCTCAGACCTCAAGGTCCCACAGACTTCTTCAAGCACACAAATAAAAATCAATAAACAATCTGCAGCTCCGGGCCCAAGCCTCGCTCGGGCCGCTTCCAATGAATAAACAAGATCAGGCAGCAGCAATCTGGATCCTTCTGGAGCGCACTCTGGTGCTGGAACACGTGGAAGCCAGAAGATGAAGGCCACAGGCCGAGACCTTCTTCCTGAAGAGCCAAACCCTGCAGTCCAGTGTGGCAGGGCCCATCAAGTGAGGAGGCTCCTCCTCACACAGCTCCAGTGATCCCTCTCCGCTGCTCAGTGAGGAGGAACTGCACCACGGAGGGAGGGATCCAGGCCAGGACGCTACTGCTGCTCACCCCTTCACTGAACTCCACAGCCTCCTTCCTCCCGCTGGGTCTGTGTCCCTGTGTGTTCCTGTCCTTGTGGGGACCTCCTGACCATCCAAAACACAAGGCTCACCCCTGATCCAGGAACACTGACGCCACGAGGTCAAGCCTCAGTTCTAGGATTGAAACGTCAAAGCAACTGCAACATTGTAATGAAACTGAGGTTTGGTTCAGGCCCTGCTTCAGGTGAGCCACTGCTTTGGAGGGTTAGGTTCAGGCGGCGAGGCTGGGGAAAGGGTGAGGGCCATGACAAACCTCATCAGGTCCCCACAGGGAGGGCAATGCAAACGTGTGTGTGTGTGTGTAACATGTTGGTCAGCAGAGCAGGGAGGCCACATGAGGCGGCTGGTGGCCCTGCATCTGTGTCACAGGAACCCCACGCTCCTCAGACCCGGCTACCGTCGGCTCGTCCTCGACAGGCGGCTGTGGAGCCCTGGTGGTTTCAGCACACATCCTTGTTGTTGTTGTGGTGTCCACACTCACCCGCTGCTTTATTGAGATTCCAGGGTTCCCGCCGCCGCCGCCGCATTAGCATGATGCGGCAGGAAGTGCCCTTTCAGAGCACGGCAGCGGCTGCACGGGTCACATCACGCCGCCATCCATCATCCTGGCTATAGTTAGCTGCCTATGCTAATGTCTGACCCGATGAGAAGTTTACCCAGAGATGGACAAGGACGTGGAGGTGGACATCACACGCCACACACACACACACACACGCAGGTTTGTCTCACCCTCCTCCTGAGGCCGTCGCCCTTTCCCCAGCCTCTCCCCCGAAACACATGGCTCAAAGTTTTAACCCTCAAATTGAGGCTGAACCTTCCCCAAAAGTGGAGCGGACGGGGACAGACATGCTTGAGAGTCGGACTCGCACAGCAGCAGCAGTGAGTTATGAGCGTGTCAGACTGCAGGAGGCCTGGCTCTGTGGAGTCCATGTTGTCAGCCTGTGTGTGTGTGTGTGTGTGCATGACAACGCAGAGCGGTGCATGCGGCGACCACAACATGATTTATTGAAACATCCCCAAAATAAGGAGGTGCAGAGCAGCAGAGGGGGACGCGCCTCCTCCGCCCCCCAACACTGGACGCCATAAACACCTGGCAGCGTTTATGCAGACGTGCGGCACGACAAGCGGCTCGCGGATTTACGGCCGGACTCTGCAGAGATGGACGGATGGATGACAGAACCAGGCCACAAACTAACAGCATCAGAGCGAGAGAAGGACAGGAAGACGAGGCGTTGTTGAAGAAGACAAATTTATGATGGAGGGAGGCCACACATGAAGAAGGCAGCGCTTCCAGGGATTTGAAGGGGAGCCAGGAAGACCCTCACGCCAGACGCTGTCGCTGTGAGGAGGCTGCTCCAGGGGCCTCCTTCTGCTTCCTAGGATCCACCATCACTGAGGACCTCACATGGGAGCCGACCATCAGGTCCCTCATCAGGAAGGCCCAGCAGAGAAGGTTCTTCCTGAGGCAGCTACGGAAACTACGACGGAGTTGCTGGTGGAGTTCTACACGGCCATCATCCAGTCCATCCTCACCTCCTCCATCACCGTCTGGTACAACAGCGTCAGACTGTTGAATTCCTGAAGAGGCTTTGTTGTTTTATTTGATTTGATTTTGTTGACAGCACTTTATTCCGAAGCACTTTCCTCGTTGGTGGGAGCCCACTGATCCTGATTCTCAGGTTTGGCTTCTGCAGGAGGACGGAGCACAGCTCTCCTGCCTCTCCGTGACCATGGGTCCATGTGAACTGCAGCCACGCAGGAGACAGTCACCCCGGAGCAACACCACCTCCGCTGACATCACTTCCTGTCCTGAAGGTGCCTCCCCTGGCTCAGGACAGTGGGACCCTCAGCTCCGCCGAGGGCCAAACCCACAGCAGGATTGTGGTCAGGGAACTCCACAGGTGTCGGCCGGAGGAAGGCAGCCGGTCGTGAAGGGAGGTCTTTGCCTCCCGAACACGTCTGTCTCCTCTGCTCCTGGTCTTTAAGCGCCGCGCTGCCATGTGTGTAAATGGCTCCTGTTAAACGCTCTGCTGTCCCCAGCGAGTCCTCACAGTTCGGAGGGAGAAGCTGATCATCTTTAAACCGACATCTGCTGGCATCTGCTTCATCTTTATCGCTCCCTGGACACACACGCACACATTACACACAGGCACACGGTTATGTTTTGTGGGGACATTTCATTGACTTTCATGCTCCCCCCCCCCCAACACATGGCTCACCTGGACCCAGACTCTAACTGGAACACAGTTAGAATCACCCCGTTATTTGGACGTCTCACCTTGTGGGGGCTGGGAAATGGCGTCCCAGCCAGCCAGGGAGGGCTGGAGGGCTGGAGCCTGTCTCCAGAGGGTCAGAGGGAGGCAAGCGGAGTGGCACTGAGGGCTTCCCTCAGACGTGTCTGAAGACTCACGGAGGGGGAGACGTGAAGCTGTGACGGGGGGAGGGGGGCTGGCACACACCTGAGTCACACCTCCGCTGTCACCAGCCTGACTCTGTGATTAATGAAGACGTGTCAGGCAGCTAATCCTCTCTAATGAGCAGCGCTGCCGCGGCACCGCGGCCTGACAGACCACCTTCCTGTGAGGACACTTCTCACAAGGTGTCAAAGTCTTCCACTGGAGCCGGGCAAGGGTGAGGTCCTCACAAGGGCGGCCGTGTGCGTCTGTGTGTGTGTGTGTGGTGCGCTGTTTTACGAGCCAACATCAAGTGCCAGTGTGTGTTTGTGTGTGGCTCTTCTTTAGAAGTGCAGCAGATGCTGATGGTGGTGCGGCGCTTTAATTACCAGTTAAACAGCAGGCTGAGCGTGTGTGCGCACGCGTGCACGTGTGTGTGTGTGTGTAGGACTACGCTTTAATTGCCATTGAAAGTGCCGGAGCTGAGTGGCTCGTTTCAAGGCGGCTGGGTGAGGAAGAGTCAGAGTCAGGTCCAGCCACGTCCTGCTGCAGCAGCTGGGTGGGTGGGTGTGAGGGTCCACACCGCTGGAGCTGAGCTCTGCTGCTGCACCTCCTGACCTTCGCCTCATGAGGAGACAGAGGAGAAGCAACCCAATCTTCTCAGGGCTCTGACTCAAGCCACACACACACACACACACACACGCACACACACACACACACACACACACACACACACGCACACACACACACACACGCACACACACACACACACAGCCTGGCGCCACCTCCTGGTCAAACACCACCTCACTTGCTTCTCAATGAATGGATGAAGCCAGCGGAGGTCTGCTGGCTGACGCGTGGGAGGGTGAGTGGCTGAATCAGTCCAGCACCAGCGGGCCTCGAGGGAAAGACTCTTTATTGAGGGTGAAGGAGTGAAGCACAGGCTCATGGTGAGTGAGTGAGCGTATTCACCTGTCAGTCATCTGCCACTGTTGACAACTGGCAGTGCCAGTGAGCAAGGCAGCCTCAAACCCTCTTCACGTGTTGGTGACTTCCCATGAATCCCTGAGCGTGGATGAACACATGATCTGTCACCGTCTTCGCTCCACATGACATGAATACAGGAGTTTTGGGCAGAAGTGGCTGCTTGTGTTGCAACTCCAGGCAACACACACTCTGTGTGTGTGTGTGTGTGTGTGTGTGTGTGCGTGGCAGAAGCACGGACGAGCAGCAAATCTGTCAGTGCGTGACAGCTCCAGCTTCCAGCACTTTGTCCACTATCATCATGTCAAGAGTCTCACACACACACACACACAGGCACAATGTGCCCAGAAGTAAGTGTGTTTCCAAGAATTCGTCCCCACAATGACAGCTAATCAAGTTCTCACACACACACGTTCTCCCCACGGTGGGACCAATAACGGCCATCTATTCTCATCTATCCTTGTGGGGACCGGCCCAATGGTCCCCACAGAGAAGCTCAGACTCCGGTGCTTCCTGGAGCCAGTGAGGCTCGGAGCAGCAGCTTCAGGAGGCAGGAGCATCAGGACACAACAGGCTCCTTCATGAGTTTCACTTGCTTCTGCCTTCAATGACAGCGCAAAGTTATCAGCTGGCGCGCGCCGCCTGCCAGCCACGCCGCCATTATCTCGCCATAATGGCTGCGGCGCTTGATGGAGTCCGGCGCTGACACGACGGGGATCAGCACCGAGGCTCTTTTCCTACAATGAAGGACTGAAGTCGTGGGAACAAAGATCCCAAATTAAATTTGAGTTTTTCCGCCCCAGACACAATCGGAGCGCAGCAGAAGACGCTAACAGGATTGAGCGGCAGGCCCCGCCCACACTTGCTCCCGTGCCCGTGGTCCATCACGCCACCATGTCTGACGGGAGAGAATTATCCCTGCACGGCTCTGGAGTCGGCAGAGGACCTGGCAGACGGAAGCATGAGGAGCCGTGAGGAACCCGGGAGATGACCCGACGTGAGGTCTTCAGGTGCCGGAGTGACGGCACCAGAGACACTGGGGCACTGGTCCCTGCCTCCATCCAGTCAACAGGCCTCCACCACGGGAGGGCCGGGCCCTGTGAGGCTGAGGAGGAGCCTCTGCTGGAGCAGCTTCTCTCAAGGCTCCGTGTCACACACACACGCCACAACACTCCGCCACCAAAGCCAAACCATCCTGGGTGCCAAAGTGACAGAGCTCAGGTCAGCAGCAGTAGATCCAGTTCCACACGTCTGCACCAGAGGCCCCCGGGCATGTGCTTGTGGGGTCCCGCCCGCATGTCAGAGGGGCTCGTCGAACCCAGTTGGAGTGGCAGGACACACGGAGAGGGACTTCATGAACCCGGCACTTGGGAGAGTCGAGCCTCATCGGTGGTGCAGACAGTCGGGTGGACGACGAGCCGGACACGTCCTCATATGGTCAATCA
>NC_071338.1:34225200-34445200 GCF_027744825.2 Synchiropus splendidus
CCCATAACTTAACACTCTTTCACGAATTCATCAACATCCTCAATAACCACCATCCATCCATAAAAATCAAACACACCATCGCCCAGGACCACATCAACTTCCTAGACACCACTGTTTTTTTTGACAACCATAATAACCCCACAAAACAACCCCTCACTAAAGTTTATTTCAAACAAACAGACACCCACTCTCTCCTCCATAAAACCAGCTACCATCCAAAACACACCTTCAAAGGCATCATCAAATCACAAATAATAAGATTCCACAGAATATGCTCCAAAACATCCGACAGGGACACTGCAATAAAAACTCTTTTTCACTCATTACAAACACACAGACAATACAGCAAGAGATACCTTAGGACCATCAAAAACAACACACTAGCGGCCCTCTCTCCCGCCCACTCATCCACGCCCTCTGGCTCCCAGGTAGGTCCCGGGGACCCCACCACCACCTCCGTTTCACCACTTCAACCTCAGCAAACATCCCACAACAGACCTACCTCCATAATCCCCTTGATCTCCACCTTCTCCCTTCAAAACGCATCCGTCTTACACAAAATCAAAACCAACTTTCACAATACCCAACAACAATACAATACATTACAAAATTCCCGTTTACTGTTGGCCTATAGAAAAAATACAAACCTACATAAACTACTCATAAAATCAAAATTTTCAGAAAACAAACCCCCAACCAAAACACCACAACACAACAAATACAAACACCTCAAAACAATCCATAACATACACACCAAAAGATCTGCAGTCATCACACACCAATACAACATCCACTCCACTAACATAATTTATGCAATAACCTGTTCAACATGCAAACATATCTACATAGGCGAAACACAACACTCCATACTCACCCGCTTAAAACAACACATTTACAGAGCTAGGGAAGGTGGACTGACCACCACCCTCTACACTCACCTCCGCAGCCACCAGACTCCAGACTTCACTATTACAGGCCTGGAGGGAAACAAGAACTGGACCAGCAAAACAAGGAAATACCAAGAAATAAAATGGATAAACAGGCTACAATCAAGAACACCAGGGGGTCTCAACGAAAAATAAACTCTTGAAAACCTTTGAGCACTGTTCTTTTCCAACACCACCTTTCAGCACCGCCCCACATGGACAGCAGCCGATCCACAAGGGCCTCATCCTCCACCCCGCCATCTCCGCTCCATCACCGCCGCCTGGACCTGGCCACTCCATATGTTTTCATCCGTCTCTCTCTCTCCTCTCGCTCCACCATCCACCAGCTGCAATAAAACAAATATTTTCTAGGTGCTCGGGGACCAGTAGGCCCGTGCCACAAACTGAACCCCCGGAACCGAAACCCTAACCCTCACACTAACACTAACCTTTAGCCAGTGCCACTGTCCCTGAGCACCCCACTCACGACTACCTGCAACCATCTCCGACAATCCACCTCAACTCCTCTGCCAATAAAGTTGCCTCTGTTGAACTGGGGTCCGCGGGCCGCTGCCTCCTGGCGCGCGCATTTGGATGGATCTTGGGCCCCCGGCCTGGGCGTCCCGCCTGGGTCTCGAACCGGGTACCTGCGGGTCCGGGGACCCACGGGCTTGCCGCTGCTCCACAGGGTGGACTGTCTCCACAACACACCACTCCAGTGACAAGACTCTACCTAAGAATATGAACATTCATCCTTCCCCCTTCCCACTTTCCTTTCCCTATTTGTCAAAAAAAAAAAAAAAAAAAAAAAAAAAACATTCTTCCTTCCCCCTTCCCACTTCCCCTTCCCTATTTGTCCAAAAAAAAAAAAAAAAAAAAAAAAAAAAAAAAAAACTTTCTTCCTTCCCCCTTCCCTTTCCCTATTTGTCAAAAAAAAAAAAAAAAAAAAAAAAAAAAACATTCTTCCTTCCCCCTTCCCACCTCCCTTTCCCTATTTGTCAAAAAAAAAAAAAAAAAAAAAAAAAAAAGGGGGGCCACTCCACCTGGGACTCGAACCGGGGACCTGCGGGGCCGTGGACGCTCATGCTTGCCACTACCCCACGAAATGGACCTACCCAAGCCTGATTGGAACCCAACAACATCCTGAAGATCACCCCGGATCATCCAATCAGAAACACTGAACACCACCCCACCATCACCCCACCAACACCTACCAATCAGGACTCAGAAACCCCCCCACGCCCCACTTCCGTGATTGGCTCCCCGGAAAATGGCGGGAAACGCTGACTTCCTCCACTACTCACCTTTATATACACCACTTACCTGCGCCGCAAACCTTTAAGTCTCCTGAAGAAGCATGACCCCATGCGAAACGTCGGGACCTATTTTATTCATGATTTTATTTATGATTTTATGTTTGTCTGGCCACATGGCCACTGCCTGTCTTTAACCTGGGGCATTTTAGTCCCCCTAATACAGGGTTTTATTGCTTTTAAACGGAGTTTTTACCAACTGAGGAGGGCCCTGGTCGGGACCACAGCCACGGGCCTTCCTCTGGAGAGACTAACACGCCGGCCCAGGCTAGGCCTCTGTCGGGTTTCCAGGCTTCTTGCAGACCGTGACTGGGGCAGCAAGCCAATTCAGCTAAGCTGCACCCACACCAATCAGGCTGCGCATACACCTGGAGGCCTTCCACGGGGGAACACACGCAACACCTACCAGCGTTGTGAGGACCTCCGCCTACTGCTGCCTGCAAGGTAAGGGCCCTCCTCCAACTTTTACGGTTTGACCTCTGTTTTTAAGCAATTTTAAGGTTGAGCGGGCGGTGGACATGTGGCCAGCCGCTCCCAGGTTTGCGCAGCACCCCCCACAACCCCCTGACAGACTCCCTCAACCACTACTCCACCTTCCTCTTCGTCCCCCTCCTCTCCTCTGCCACCCAAGCCGACCCCAGAGACCTCCAAACACCCACCCCCCACAACCCCCTGACAGACTCCCTCAACCACTACTCCACCTTCCTCTTCGTCCCCCTCCTCTTCTCCGCCACCCTAGCCGACCCCACAGAGCTTCAAACACCTTTAGACAACCTACACACCTTCCACTAGGACCCCCAGACCCAGAAACCAGACGCATATCTAAACTGTACTACAAATTATACCAAGCCATACACCACAAAAACACCATAGATTATGCCATAACCAACAATTCACCACCCCCCGGTATGAAAAAACAAGCACAAAAACTAACAGAATTCATCAAACCCTCAGCCCCAACCGAATACACCCAACACAGAATCAAACTCACCACAGAAAAATGGCTAAAGGACAATCTATTCATCCTCCAACAACACCACAACTCCACTATTGACGGACTATCCCACACCCCCTTTAATAAAACCGCCCTTGAAATAGCGACCCGCTGGATCCAAAAACGTTACGGCAATAAATTACGACCCTCCACCATCACTGCCATGAACAACATCCTCAATACCGACCAACAGGAACCACCAGAACCCGGATCACCGACTGACACCGCCCCCCCCACTAACAACCCACCCCCACTACCACAAAGAACCCAGAGACTTCGCCAAGCCACAAAGCACACACCTCCGCAACCTGGAACCACCGATGTCCAAACCACCACCTCCGACCCAGCATCACCACCCTTCTCCTCCCTTCCTGAGCCCCCTGGTGTCCCACCCATAACAACCAACACCACCCCATTACGGACCACAGCACCCCCAAGAAGCAAGACCCCTCCTCCAAGCACCAGCCGCAATACACCCCCTACCCCCAGACATCAAAACCCTAGGACCACCAACACGTGCCGTCCCCCCTCTAAATCAACCCAGACACCCCCTCAAACCCCGACAGTCTCCACGAACCAACATAACACCACCCTCAATCCTCAGCTACTAATCTCCACCTCCACCCAGACCACTTCCCCAGCCAAGACCATGGCCACACAAACAACCCCCACACAAGAAACCAACCTCCCAAGCAGCCCAGAACCCGGAAACCACCACCTGCTCCTACTCTCACCCCCACCACCTTCTCCAAACCCCCTCCAGGCCATGACCCAGACCTCCCCCAACCAAAATGTACTACAGATCCTCGTAGACCTCTTCAGTAGCCCCACACCACCACCTCGACCCGCTCCAGTTGAAATTGACCCGGACTTGTTCAACATTAACTTTCACTTAGAACACGACTCGACTGACCCGGACACAACACCACCAACTCCCGAACCACCCCACTCCCTACCTACTCCTCAACCTACCACCAGACTCACAACAATTAATGGTCCTCCTTCCTCCTCCCCAGATCCTCCAACAGCTCAACCTGGCTTGGGGCGGCCACAAACAACCTCCGTGGCTGAGAAACGACCAACAGAGAGCCTGGTGGAAGCCAAAAACAGCATGATGACAGGGCATTTTAAAGTCAATTTGACTGAAAAAACCCTTTCTGAGGCTTCCACATCACAGGCTCTCTCCAGTCCGGCCCGGCCGCCCCACGCCAGCCCACACCCTAGCACCATCAGCCCCGTCTCACACAACCAGCCATCAACTCCACCCCCCCGTCATCATTCCCCCCCTTACCACATGGTCACCTCCCACAGAGTACAACCCTCCCGGAAACTCCAAGACTGGCACATCACTGCACACCTACCAATAGTCATCATAGGCGACTCTAACCTGGAACGCATCCCCCCATACACCCAACCCAACATACAAGTAGACTCATTCCCCGGAGCCAAAATTTACCACCTTATCAAAACAGTCGAAAAAAGCCCAACCTGCCCACTTACCAAAATTCTAATAATTTCAATAGGCATAAACAATAGAGACACAGACGTTAAAAAAACAACAATAAAACAACTGAGAACACTGTTTCGACTGGCTCAGTCCACCTTCCCCAACACCGACATATATATCCCCCTTATCAATTTCTCCCCACATCTGACAGAAATACAAAAACACAACCTCACCACACTCAATAATTACATAAGAAACCACCTCCCACACATCCCCAGCATCCCATCACATCTATTCCACACACTAACCGACAATATACACTGGACAACACTCACAGCAACCACCATATTTCACCACTGGCTGACACATTTAAATTTATCCACATAACTAAAGATAACCTCATCAACACTTCAACCAACCCACACCCCGGACCTGACCCCAACCCCGACCCTAACTCTTACGCCAACCCTAACCGTAACTCCAACCCCAACCTTAATCCTAACCCCAACCTTAATCCTAACCCCAACCCCAACCCCAA
Source organism: Synchiropus splendidus (assembly GCF_027744825.2). NCBI lineage: Eukaryota > Metazoa > Chordata > Actinopteri > Syngnathiformes > Callionymidae > Synchiropus > Synchiropus splendidus. The sequence goes on from NC_071338.1 coordinate 34,230,419, forward strand.
CCCTAACCCTAACCCTAACCTTAACCCCAACCCTAACCTTAACCCTGACCTTAACCCTAACCCTAACCCTAACCTTAACCCCAACCCTAACCCCAACCTTAATCCCAACCCCAACCCCAATCCTAACCCCAACCCTAACCCTAACCTTAACCCCAACCCTAACCCTAACCCTAACCTTAACCCCAACCCTAACCCACTTAACCCTAACCCCAACCCCAACCCTAACCTTAACCCTAACCTTAACCCCAACCCCAACCCTAACCCTAACCCTAACCTTAACCCCAACCCTAACCTTAACCCTAACCTTAACCCCAACCCTAACCCTAACCCTAACCTTAACCTTAACCTTAACCCCAACCCTAACCCCAACCTTAATCCTAACCCCAACCCCAATCCTAACCCCAACCCTAACCCTAACCTTAACCCCAACCCTAACCCAAACCTTAACCCCAACCCTAACCCACTTAACCCTAACCCCAACCCCAACCCTAACCTTAACCCTAACCCTAACCCCAACCCCAACCCTAACCTTAACCCTAACCTTAACCCCAACCCTAACCCCAACCCTAACCCCAACCCCAACCCCAACCCCAACCCTAACCCTAACCCTAACCCTAACCTTAACCTTAACCCTAACCCTAACCCTAACCCTAACCCCAACCCTAACCCTAACCCACTTTACCCTAACCCTAACCCCAACCCTAACCTTAACCCCAACCCCAACCCTAACCCTCACCCACCTATCCCTAACCCACCTAACCCTAACCACAACCCTAACCCTAACCCACTTAACCCTAACCCTAACCCCAACCACCCTTTCCCCAGCCAACAACCACCGGACTTCTACTCAGACAACACCGTACTCAACCTCTCCACCTTATTCACACCCACCCCAGCACAACGTCAACTTCTCGAAAAAGGACTCACCTTCATCCCCACACCCACAACCCTCGACAGGGGGGAACTTGAAAGGGATATACTCAACTATCACAGACGACTCAAACTACAAGACTATTTCAAAAACAAACCAACTACTAAAACCACCCTCACCTATCCCTCCACCTGGACACCCAACTCCTCACAAATAAACACAAATATTCTTCAATTAATTAACAGAGACCTAAATTCCTTAAATAAACATAAACCTACCCCAACTCCCCAACTAGATAACTTAACCCCGGAACAAAGGAAAGCCCTCCACCAACTCATCCATCAAAACAACATCATAATCAAACCCGCAGACAAAGGCTCAAAAATCATAATCATGGACAGGCAGCAATATCTCCTGGAGGCAAACAGACAACTATCCAACCAAAAATACTACCAACCCATCCCTGAAACAATCCAGCCCCAAACACAAACACAAATCCGACAAATCATCCAATCCCTCTGCGAAAATAAATACATCACTGGTAAACAACGCGACTTTCTCTTCGGCCCGGACACCCCCAGACAACGACACTTTTACCTCCTCCCCAAAATACATAAAGACCCTCAGACCTGGACTGTTCCCTTTCAAGTTCCCCCAGGAAGACCCATCATTTCAGACTGCTCCAGTGCCACTTACAACCTCTCCCTATACATTGAACAATTCCTCGGTCCACTTTCCACCAAACACCCCAGTTACATTAAAGACACCTACCACTTCATAGAACTCATCCAGTCCCAAATACTTCCGTCCTCAGCCTACCTATTCACCATCGACATCGACAGTTTATATACTAACATCAATACCACCCACGGACTCCAGACTCTCAGGACTTGTTTTGACCGCTTCCCTGACCCCTCCCGCCCTGACAGAGAACTCCTCCAACTCATCGAAATATGCCTCTCCAATAATGACTTTTCCTTCAATAATAAACAGTACCTGCAGATCCACGGGACCGCCATGGGCCAGAGGTTCGCCCCATCTTATGCCAACATCTACATGAGTGAGTGGGAGAGAGGTGCCTTACAAAAATGCCCACTTCAACCCCTTTTTTATTTCAGATATTTAGATGACATCATAGGAGCATGGACCCATAACTTAACACTCTTTCACGAATTCATCAACATCCTCAATAACCACCATCCATCCATAAAAATCAAACACACCATCGCCCAGGACCACATCAACTTCCTAGACACCACTGTTTTTTTTGACAACCATAATAACCCCACAAAACAACCCCTCACTAAAGTTTATTTCAAACAAACAGACACCCACTCTCTCCTCCATAAAACCAGCTACCATCCAAAACACACCTTCAAAGGCATCATCAAATCACAAATAATAAGATTCCACAGAATATGCTCCAAAACATCCGACAGGGACACTGCAATAAAAACTCTTTTTCACTCATTACAAACACACAGACAATACAGCAAGAGATACCTTAGGACCATCAAAAACAACACACTAGCGGCCCTCTCTCCCGCCCACTCATCCACGCCCTCTGGCTCCCAGGTAGGTCCCGGGGACCCCACCACCACCTCCGTTTCACCACTTCAACCTCAGCAAACATCCCACAACAGACCTACCTCCATAATCCCCTTGATCTCCACCTTCTCCCTTCAAAACGCATCCGTCTTACACAAAATCAAAACCAACTTTCACAATACCCAACAACAATACAATACATTACAAAATTCCCGTTTACTGTTGGCCTATAGAAAAAATACAAACCTACATAAACTACTCATAAAATCAAAATTTTCAGAAAACAAACCCCCAACCAAAACACCACAACACAACAAATACAAACACCTCAAAACAATCCATAACATACACACCAAAAGATCTGCAGTCATCACACACCAATACAACATCCACTCCACTAACATAATTTATGCAATAACCTGTTCAACATGCAAACATATCTACATAGGCGAAACACAACACTCCATACTCACCCGCTTAAAACAACACATTTACAGAGCTAGGGAAGGTGGACTGACCACCACCCTCTACACTCACCTCCGCAGCCACCAGACTCCAGACTTCACTATTACAGGCCTGGAGGGAAACAAGAACTGGACCAGCAAAACAAGGAAATACCAAGAAATAAAATGGATAAACAGGCTACAATCAAGAACACCAGGGGGTCTCAACGAAAAATAAACTCTTGAAAACCTTTGAGCACTGTTCTTTTCCAACACCACCTTTCAGCACCGCCCCACATGGACAGCAGCCGATCCACAAGGGCCTCATCCTCCACCCCGCCATCTCCGCTCCATCACCGCCGCCTGGACCTGGCCACTCCATATGTTTTCATCCGTCTCTCTCTCTCCTCTCGCTCCACCATCCACCAGCTGCAATAAAACAAATATTTTCTAGGTGCTCGGGGACCAGTAGGCCCGTGCCACAAACTGAACCCCCGGAACCGAAACCCTAACCCTCACACTAACACTAACCCTAACCCTAACCCTAACCCTAACCCCTAACCCTAACCCTAACCCTAACCCTAACCTAACCCTAACCCTAACCCTAACCCTAACCCTAACTCTAACCCTAACCCTAACCCTAACCCTAACCCTAACCCCAACCCTAACCCTAACCCCAACCCCAACCCCAACCCCAACCCTAACCCTAACCCTAACCCTAACCTTAACCCCAACCCTAACCCCAACCCTAACCCACTTAACCCTAACCCTAACCCCAACCCTAACCTTAACCCCAACCCCAACCCTAACCCTCACCCACCTATCCCTAACCCACCTAACCCTAACCACAACCCTAACCCTAACCCACTTAACCCTAACCCTAACCCCAACCACCCTTTCCCCAGCCAACAACCACCGGACTTCTACTCAGACAACACCGTACTCAACCTCTCCACCTTATTCACACCCACCCCAGCACAACGTCAACTTCTCGAAAAAGGACTCACCTTCATCCCCACACCCACAACCCTCGACAGGGGGGAACTTGAAAGGGATATACTCAACTATCACAGACGACTCAAACTACAAGACTATTTCAAAAACAAATCAACTACTAAAACCACCCTCACCTATCCCTCCACCTGGACACCCAACTCCTCACAAATAAACACAAATATTCTTCAATTAATTAACAGAGACCTAAATTCCTTAAATAAACATAAACCTACCCCAACTCCCCAACCAGATAACTTAACCCCGGAACAAAGGAAAGCCCTCCACCAACTCATCCATCAAAACAACATCATAATCAAACCCGCAGACAAAGGCTCAAAAATCATAATCATGGACAGACAGCAATATCTCCTGGAGGCAAACAGACAATTATCCAACCAAAAATACTACCAACCCATCCCCAAAACGATCCAGCCCCAAACACAAACAGAAATCCGACAAATCATCCAATCCCTCTGCGAAAATAAATACATCACTGGTAAACAACGCGACTTCCTCTTCGGCCCGGACACCCCCAGACAACGACACTTTTACCTCCTCCCCAAAATACATAAAGACCCTCAGACCTGGACTGTTCCCTTTCAAGTTCCCCCAGGAAGACCCATCATTTCAGACTGCTCCAGTGCCACTTACAACCTCTCCCTATACATTGAACAATTCCTCGGTCCACTTTCCACCAAACACCCCAGTTACATTAAAGACACCTACCACTTCATAGAACTCATCCAGTCCCAAATACTTCCGTCCTCAGCCTACCTATTCACCATCGACATCGACAGTTTATATACTAACATCAATACCACCCACGGACTCCAGACTCTAAAGACTTACTTTGACCGTTTCCCGGACCCTTCCCGCCCTGACACTGAACTTCTCCGACTGATTGAAATCTGCCTCTGCAACAATGACTTTCTTTTCAATAATAAACACTACCTGCAGATCCACGGGACTGCCATGGGCCAGAGGTTCGCCCCATCTTATGCCAACATCTACATGAGTGAGTGGGAGAGAGGTGCCTTACAAAAATGCCAATTTCAACCACTTTTCTACTTCCGTTACCTGGACGACATCATTGGGGCCTGGGCTCACACCCTACCCCTTTTCCACGACTTCATTAATACCTTAAACAACCACCACCCGTCCATAAAAATAAAATACACCATTGACCAAAAACAAATAGATTTTCTCGATACAACAGTTTTTTTCAATAACAACCATTCCAGTCCTGTTAAACGACCTCTCACCAAAGTTTACTTCAAGAACACAGACACCCACTCTCTCCTCCACAAATCCAGCTATCACCCCAAACACACATTTAAGGGCATCATCAAATCACAAATCATCCGTTTCCACAGAATATGTTCCACCACCACCGACAGAAACCAGGCAATAAAAACACTCTTCCACTCACTCCAAACCAAAAGACACTACAGTAAACGATACCTCCGGTCCATCAAAAACAGCACCTTAGCGGCCCTCTCTCCCCCTCACTCACCCACACCCTCTGGCTCCCAGGTGGGTCCCGTGGATCCCACCACCACCCCAATAACATCACCCACCCCCCCGCAACAAACACAAAACAAACCAACCTCCATAATCCCCTTGATCTCCACCTTCTCCCTTCAAAACGCATCCGTCTTACACCAAATCAAAACCAATTTTCACTATACCCAACAACAATACAATACATTACAAAATTCCCGTTTACTTTTAGCCTATAGAAAAAATACAAACCTACATAAACTGCTCATAAGATCCAAATTTTCAGAAAACAAACCCCCAACCAAAACACCACAACACAACAAATACAAACACCTCAAAACAATCCATAATATACATTCCAAAAAATCTGCAGTCATCACACACCAATACAACATCCACTCCACCAACATGATTTATGCAATAACCTGTTCCACATGCAAACATATCTACATTGGCGAAACACAACACTCCATACTCACCCGCTTAAAACAACACATATACAGAGCTAGGGAAGGTGGACTGACCACCACCCTCTACACCCACCTCCGCAGCCACCAGACTCCAGACTTCACTATTACAGGCCTGGAGGGAAACAAAAACTGGACCAACAAAACAAGGAAATACCAAGAGATAAAATGGATAAACAGGCTACAATCAAGAACACCAGGGGGTCTCAACGAAAAATAAACTCTAAAAACCTTTGAGCACTGCATTTTTCCAGCACCACCCCACATGGACAGCAGCCGATCCACCAGCGTCTCATCCTCCACCCCGCCATCCCTGCTCCATCACCGCCACCTGGACCTGGCCACTCCATATGTTTTCATCCATCTCTCTCTCTCCTCTCGCTCCATCATCCACCAGCTGCAATAAAACAAATATTTTTTAGGTGCCTGGGGACCAGTAGGCCCGTGCAACAAACGGAACCCCCGGAACCGAAACCCTAATCCTCACACTAACACTAACCCTAACCTAACCCTAACCCTAACCCTAACCCCTAACCCTAAACCCTAACCCTAAACCGTGACCCTGACCCTAACCCTAAACCCTGACCCTGACCCTAACCCAACCCTAACCCAACCCTAACCCAACCCTAACCCTAAGGCTAAACCCAGCCTAAAATTTAACCCTAGCCCTAACCAACTCCAAATTGAGAGCTTGAATTAACCCTAAATTTGACCTAACCCTAACCGGGACTAAAATGTAATTGTAACAATTGGTTATAATCATTTATTGGTGTTCCTGCAAAAAAAGAGCAAAGATAAAGTCCAATTTTTTGAAAACCCTTAAACAGGGAAAACCAACAAAGAGGAGAGTTTAAAACTAAAAAAAAAAAAAAAACTTACCTGAAGGACATGGGCCAGGCCTCTGGCATCATCATTTGAAATAGTGCAGAGACGTGTCAGGAGGGACTTGGGAGCACGGCTCAAGTCTGAGTCTGTCGAAAAGGCTGAAGCATTATTGGTCGCCGCACAGAGCGACGTTGCAGGAGATCGCCAGGAGGGGGCCGGGGGCCCCCCGAGAAAAGAGCCTGGGGTCACTGCCACCTGGTCAGCGCATGGCGGCGACCACAACAATCACCTGAGCTGATTCCCACCACCCCCTCTCCACAACAGTCCCGCCCACACTATCCAGAGGACGACTGGACAGCGAGTGCAAGAGAGAGGACAGCCGGTCACACACAGAGGATGGAGACGTCATCACAACCAGCGTCAGGACAAGGCCACAAGAGGACAGAGTCCAGGGGCCCAGCACCAGCTGGACAGCGAAGGAGACTCCACACAGACCGCTGGAAGCGACAACCGGGCTCCCCTAAGTGATCCAGTATGGCACGGAGAATTTTGTTGAAAATGTTGAGACGGCTAGCACTACATGTTAGCACAGGTTGTTAACTAGACAGGCATTCATCAAACCGCAGATCAAGGACGAAAGTGGCTTGGATTGTGAAACAGTCCCGAGTGAGAGCAGAGCGGACGAAGGCAATGGTCCCGAGATAAGCTAACATTGAAGCTATCTTAATTCAATTACGCTGGAATATATAGCTACTGAGAGTCACAAACAAGTCCTATTACATTTGGAAAGGCAACACCTATCTATCTGTTATGCTTCTATAGCAAAATATAAACCTGTCTCTTAGTTATCCCTCAACAAAGTGGCCATTCCCGTCTCTGTGGTTTACCCAGCGGTTGTCCTCCACCTCAACTTCAGAGATGCAGAAGATGAGCTGTATGTTGACGTGAGCAGCACCAGCAGCCAGCTCAGTGCTCCTGTGACTACAGGTGCTTTGGATGAAGACGTGGTGGTAATTGAGGAGCTCTGGCGCCCCCCGGTCCTGCCAGCGAAGAACTCAATGTCCCCTCAACTGACAGTGAAGTGCAGATTGTCACAGTTGGAGATGGTTTCAGGTCTCGCACAGTAGGAGGGCTGGGCAGGCTGTGGCCCAGTAGTTGCTCCCAAAATTGTCTTCAGGAGTCACATGGATGACACAGGCTCTCTACTGTCATCCAACCGCAGCGCCAAAATCCTGAGGGTGGTAACATCTGGGTATCAGGACCTGCTTCAATCTTTGATCAAACTGAATTGGATCGTCCCTTCCTGCGCCCCCTTCTACACAACTGCAGTTTCCACTTAGGGTGAATGGGGCTCCAAAACCCAAGTGGATCGTACAGGGAAGCAGTGACTGACAGGAGACTACGGTGCCTTGGGGTGTGGTCCTTTGCATTGACATTGAAGGTAAAGGTTCTTCTCTACAAACCACTGAATGCCAGGTATATTGCCTTCTGGTGTCATTTCTAGATAAAGGTTGACACTGTCAATGCTTACTGCCCTTTCAGGTGGTGCTACACAGGAGAGGACTTTCTTCCAGCTCAAGTTGAACTTGTGTACGTACAAACCCCCACTTTTGCAAAGCTCTTTTGCCCTGATGATCAGTTCCTTTGCCTCGTCAACCGTTGTAACTCCAGCTCATCCACATCAGAGTTTATTTTATCCACGGATGCTGATGCTGATGCTGAATGGTGGTTAGTCTTGTGTTGCCGTGCCAGGTATCTGAGACCAAAGCTAGCACACCCAGGAGAAGAAGGTGTACTGCCATTCTCCACTCTCTTGGTCCTGTGGCCAACTCTCCATCCTCCCACCAGAGGAGCAACAAAGAATGAATCAAGTCATAGCCTGTTGGAAGAGGGTCGTTTAGGGAATGCCACGGAATTTTGCTGAGCAATCAAAGACAACTCTCAGTTTACCTGGCTTCCTTGGGTGGTGTACCCACAGAAGGTGAATGGGCTGGTTCTGCGTCAACGTTTTCAATGATATCTTGCATGAAGGCTCTGTAATGGTCATAATACCTGTTTGTTGGCCTTCACTTTTTGTTTTAGATGTTGCAACCGAACAACAGCTTCTTATTGTTTGGGAGAAATGGAGGACGAAGGGAAGGGGCATCTCATAATGTAACGTAATGTTCCTTCTGTTTAATGTTGTTACTGAGGAGATGTACGAAGCAGACATCTTCTTGGCACACATACTTATCCTCATTGCGCCTTTCATTGAAGTCAGATTCTAGGACCTTCAGTACTCGGATGTAGCTTCAAGCTTTGGTTTCCCTGCCTGTCCAAGTAGGGCTTGGCTGACCCTATAATGCTCCATCCTAGAACGGTCCTTTGAGCAAAAGGTTCATTTTCACCACCCACGACCACCTCCGAGGGAGCCAGCGCTGTGGAGCAGTCGTAACCAATCAACAATCCCACATCACAGTCTTGGAGAGGTGGTAACTTGTTCACGAGGTGCTGGAGGTGAGGCCATTTGAGATCTGTATTTTCCGTAGCAATTATGAGACTTACCGATTGGGATAAAGCCTGGTGCACTTTGACATGGACTTCAAAACTGAGTGCCCAAACTTGTAGACCACTGGCAGTTTTACTTGCTACTTGAGTTTAATTTGCTCTAGTTGAGTGGTCACGTTTAGTTCAGCCACTAAATCTTCCAAGGTGAAGGTGGAGTCACTCTGTGTGTCAAGCAGGGCGTAAGTTGATTTTTGTGGATGCCTTGCTGATGACACAAGACCTGGAACGATGCTGAAGAAGCTCCACAGCAGACGTGCTGCTGGCCAGTGAGCAGCAGGGAGGGATTAGCGGACGCATCACAAGCAGCTGGGCTTCATCAGAGCGCCGGCTGTCACACATATGTGATCGGTTGTTGTGATCGGCAGTGAGATCACACTCATGGGCCGATCATGATATTAATGTGTGTTGGAAGTCCAGAGTTGCATGAAGGGAACTCTCCCTGGCACTTCAATTACATAGTCTTTTTCATTTTTTTCTCATTCTTTCATTATTTTTATCTTCTTGCCAATTTGTTGCTTGTTTGAGATCTACTTGTGAGGATCAACCTAATTCTTTGCCAAGTTATCCGGTGGCAATTCTTGTTATATATTGCTACAAAAAATAAATGGCATTGTCAGTTGTTTTCAAAATGGTGCGGCCCTCTCTGGAGTCCAGGAGTGGAGTCTGTGACTCATCTGGAGTCTCTCACAGATGCTCAAACGTGGCGCCACTCAGCGAGTCAACACGAGTGATCTTCCACTTCCAGCTTCAGCCTCACAAGTCTGCACTTCAGACTGGCAGGAGTGAACCTGGGGAATCTTGGGATTTATAAAGACGTTTGCAAACTAATAACAATTGGTGATGAAACTTTGTTGTGAAACTATTTAAAAGAAAATATTGACCTCACCATCCCTGGTAAAATACCAAGGAGCATCTCCGACCTCTGGTCACCGGTTGTGTTCTTCTGTTAGCCTTATTTCCTGTTTCATTCTGGTGGGTTGAGTCCTGGTGCTGTCAAATCCTCAAGTTGTCAAGTTTAGCCAAGTCTCCACACCAAGTCATCATCTTGCCAGGTCAAGCCAAGTCTCTGTGTAGTCCTGGTCTTGTTGTTTTCTTTTTTTTTGATTGACTGGATGGAAGTCCTGCTCCGTCTCCTGTCGAGTCCTGCCGACTCGGGAGCTTCAGGTGCTGACTAGTCCCCTGCGGAGGTGAAGGTTTAATGGCGCAGCGACTGAGGAATGGCGGCATCTGGAGGACTCAAGAAGCTCATACAGACGCGTTGTCCTGCCCTGCGGCGCTAAAGACCAGAAGGATCTGTGGATCCCTCTGCACCAGCAGGAGAGTGAAGCTGGTCATCAGTCAGAACAAACCAGCGCGGCATCCGCTCCCACCAGTCTCTTTCATAACCTTGTCGCAGACATGAGCCAACGCTCCGGATCCTGGGAGGCGGAGCGGCAATCGCTGTGATCTACAGCGATCTATTGATCCGGCCTGCTTGTCCGATCGATAGCAGGGGAGAGAAGAAGGGAAGCAACATTAGGGTGAAAATAGCCTCTGTAAGGAGAAGGCGTGGGGCGTGGGGGGACTGATGACAGGAAATGCATTTTTCACTGAACCTCAAGACACTCGCCGGCGCTTCCTCCAGAGTGCGGCGGATGTCATAAGAAAAGTGGTGGCAGGAGGAACACGACGCTGTCAGGTCTGTGCCTGTGACCTGTGAGAGTCGTACAGATGGACTCAGAGTCATGACTCATGGGAGTGAAGACGACTCCCAGCAACACCCTCCGTGGGCACCTGGCCGACCCTCCGGGAGAGGCTCTGCTGCGGGTCTCGAGTGAGGAGTGTCACGACCTGCTGAGCAGAGCCTGCAGAGCAGGACTTGGCGAGCAGAACCTCCTGGAGAGCAGGCAAGGAAATGACTCCATCCATCACAATTAGGCAGAGAGACTCAGAGACTCCCGGAGCCGTTGTGGTCTGGAGACACTCGAGGGAGAGAAGCGGAAGAGGATGATCCAAAAGTGCCTCATGTTGAAAAAGACGACAAGAAACACTGGAGGAATTGATCATATAAGAGTCATTCATCGTGTCCCCTCTCCTTCCTCCTCATGAACCCATGAGCCATGACTCAGAGGCTTTTGACTCCAAACACCGGAGTCCTGATGGGGGACCCTTTAAGAAAGAGTCCAGCACACTTCTGACCAGGTGCCGCAAACGGACCTGCACGAGTCCTTTAGGAGTTGATGGGTCAAAGACCCAAGTCTCTGCACAAGCAGGAACGCTGTTGAGTCAAAGATCCAGGGCAACTTGAGAATCTGAAATCCAGAAACTCCAGAGATTGTATAAACAATGGCGACACAGCTGAGCCACTTCTGAGTCTTCTGAGTCTCCTCCTGCTGGAGACCAGTGGTGACGAGTCACAGACACCAGCTGCTGATCTGACTCGCCGACCCGCCGCCGCCTCCTTCACACCAGACTATGTCAATGTTTGGAACATTCGTCCTGCTTCAGATGAAAAACCCACGGAAACGAAGCAGCTCAGTTGATAAAATCTGTAAAAATCCACCCGCACAGAAAGTGAGACGTTTGTTCCATAAATGAATGATAATCGATGTATATTCATGATGAAATTGTTCTGTTTAATGTAATGTAACAAACGGTCATTATTTCCTGCAAGCCCCTCATGTCCTCTACGTTCTGATTTCCTCCCTGAGATTTATTGCACCACACACACTTCCCCCATATTTGTTAATATTCAGCATGTAATGAAGCCAATCGAACAGCAGATGGCGCAAGCGTCACGAGGCGCCTGGAAGACACGCAACTGATGGAAGATGAAGCAGGAAGCCAGTGAGAACACGCCATCGTCACCTGGAAGGTGATTTATGTCAGTGACGCGATCAAATGTTTTATCATTCAAAATGTGCAGTTTCTGTCTGGAGCTGCTCACGTGACTGGGTGCACTGTCCGGGAGTGGCAGAAACTTCCGAGCGTTGCTGAACGGCACCAAGTTCGTCCCGAGCTCTAATGTTCGCCCGCCACCTGCCGGTGAGGTGCGTCATCACAGGCTCCATAATGAAGACCCGTGAGAGAAAACAAGCGCGTATAAAAGCAAAGTTTGAAATCACTGCTCAACTCAGTAAAACCCATTAAAATATCATCAACTGTCCAAAACCTCCAGTTCCACTGCATTCTCAAATACCGAGGTGGGAAAATGAAACCAGAGAAAGCTCATTAAATAATTCATCGATAGAAATATGGAAACAATTATCATGAAGATAAAATCACAATTTCTGTAAGCATGAAATGAACCTAGAACTTTAGGCTAAAAATTATAAAAAAATAATAAAAAAAAACAGATTCAAGATGCAAAAATCGTAAATGAATGCAATCATAACCAAAATGTTCATGGTATATTGATGACAACATAGTAGTGTTGTATGACGGCAAACCACATTTAAATATATATTTTTAAATGATAAATACCAGAATACAAAAATCATTATTTCAAAAACACAACACACGAGCTGCAGCACATGAGGATGATGGACAGGTCATCTCTGCGGTGCGTGATGAGCCGTCTGTGGTTCAGATCCGCCGCTGAAGCATCATCGACTGCAGATCCGTTCCCTGGCTGCCACCCTCAGATGTTCTGACTTCCGGGTCGTGTCGGGTCACATTGGCTACAGGACTACAGGACCGCACCCGGTCCAGACCTTCAGTCTCCGGAGCTGGTCATAATCTCTACGACCAGAGATCAAGTTCCCGAATGAGAGACTTGCTACTAGAAGTACCTTGAGGTGTCCAGCTGGGCGGAGGCAGGACGCCAGTGAGAGACAGTGTCTGTCTGGAGAGAGATTGGGCCTGGTTACTTCTGCTGCTGCCCCCTCAACCTGAGCTCAGAAAGACAGCACACATGGTCCTGGGTTCGAGTCCCTGGGTCAGTGTCGAGGGACGGCAGGGAGTGGAGCCAGCTTCCGAACTTCTGGCGGCCACACTCTTACAGTTGCACCTTCTGTCCTTGAGCCAGAACAAATGAATTGGCTGCAGCTTCTGCTGGACCTGCTGAACTCTCTCATAAGAACATGGATGCCATGAACCCGCACAAGCTTCTGTCCGGCACACACACATGCATCTCTGTCCTTGGGAGGACCTCACCTGGCCATCACCCCTTCCCCAGCCTCTCCCCCTCAACACATGGCTCACCTGAACAGGACTCTGAACCAAACTGGAAGCCAGTTACAGTGACCCAGTTATTTTGAAGCTGTAACCCTCAGATTGAGGTCAAACGGCATCAACTCAGCCAAATGTCCTCACAGGAATAGATTAACCAATTCCGGGACACCCCCCTGGTGGACCCACATTTCAAGGCTCTCAAATCAGCTGAGTCGGTGCAGAAGCCTCTCCGTGGCTCTCCGGTTAATTCAATGAGTCGGTTGACTCAAACTCGAACCAGCAACTGAAGGACACGCCGACCTATCATCTGAGTCGAGGTTGAAGATCACGCGAACCCAGGAGTGACCCAAGCAGCAGTTCAATCGTCATCAGCAGTTTGAAAGTCCGTCTCAACAAGTCACTTTTTCTCAAGATGATTTGTGTGTGTTATTCCTGATACTATTGATGTGACCAAATGGAACATGACATTCATGACAATAAATTTATCACGATTAAAGGGCTTGATGAAACACTGTCCTCGCAGTTCAGTAGGTGGCGCTCTCGGTTTTAGCAGCGCCGCTTTTACTGAAGAGCGCGCCATCTAGCGGCCACCTGAGCTGACAGGCGAACGTGACCACCGTCCTGCCAGTTGATTGGTCTGTGGTAGAACGAGGCAGACTTTCCTGACGTGAACCTGAGTAACAACGAGTCTCTCGCTCTGAGTACAGCTGCACTTGTGGGGACACAAGGTTCTGCCTCATATTTGGGGCTTGAAACTGGGTTCCGTGAGCCATGTGTTGAGGGGGAGAGGCTGGGGGAAGGGTGATGACCAGGAGAGGTCCTCGCAAGGACAGAGAGACAGACTTGTTAGTGTGAGATGTAAGAAGAAACCTCCTCCATACTCCAAGTCAATCTCTCCAACATCGTCGGGTCCGCGGCGTCACTGGTGGAGTCATGACGATACATCTGCTGTCTCTCACACACACGCACGCGCGCGCGCCCCCGCAGGTACCAGTGTGGCAGGTAGGAGGGACTTGACGCTCCAACTTCTCCGAGGTTTTCAGCAGGAGGAGACGACGATACCGTCCGCGAGAGGCTGCGGGGAGCGGAGCCTCGCCTCGTCTTCTCTGGATTTGGACTTTGGTTTCCTCCGTTCGGATTCGGCTTCGGTCGGGAGGGGGTTCTGTTGCAGACACAGAGCGTCCTCTGTGCTGAGACGCACCATCATCCTTCCTCCTCCTCCTCCTCCTCCTCCTCCTCTTCTGTTCCAGCGCAGAGGACATCGGGACCTCTTCTCCATCATCGCTCGCCCGGAGACATGGATCTATGGTTTCACTCGATCCGGCTTTTGTTCCTGATGAGCGTGTTCCGGGCCTCGCTGAGCTCCATGCTGGACTGCCCGCCGACCTGCAGCTGCTCTCCCGCGGACATCTATTGCAATAAGTCGGACAGCGGCCGCTTCTTCCCGCTGCTGGCCGCGCAGGACGCCGGCAGCAACGGAACAAGCGTGGACATCGCGGAGCTCTTCAAGAACATCACGTCCATGTGAGTATCCCGGAATCACGCTGCTGCGCCCGGACTTGTTGACTCGGCCGTCGAGTCAACTTGCTGCGGGAGCGCGGGGGTGAAAGTTGGCGCCGCGCAGCGGAACCGCAGGCCCACGCGCTCCGGGGCGATGCGGATGCTGAGGGCAGCAGGCTAGGGGGCGCTGCCGGACCCGGACTTCAGATCCGACTCTGTGAGCACGCGTGGAGGTTCAGAGGGAGGAACCTGTCAGCCGGAGTCAGGAGACACAGTGACAATCGATTTGTGGCCGGTAAACGGCAGTGGAGTCGCAAGTGTGGTGTTAGCCGAGCACCAGTCGCTGCAGACCTGTTGACCATGCCTTGGAATGACGTCACGCAGATGTGTGTCAGTGTTATGTTTTAATGCGCAGGAAAAAGTGACACCAAAACTTCAGTACGTGTCAGGGATGCTCCAGATAGCTAGCTTTCAGCCGCAGAAACCCCATTGTGTTCCACCTGTGTGCCACACCAAAACGCCAGTCACTACCACAGTCTGAACACACTTCTTGTGAGCTAGCATAAACAGTCTTAGCCGTTATAATTCTAAATATAAGGCATGCAGCGAGTAGCAGCGTCGACGGTACGGCGGAAGTCGGGTGCTATGAGCCACTGAAACATTGTTCCATGGAATTGTTTATGTTATAGCCGTCAACCAGGCCAGGCTCATAAATGTTCAGGCTTTGGTGGCGAAATATTAAACCTGTCAAACATGTATGTGGAACATGAGCTGGCTTAGCTTAGCTTCTGTTTTTATTCACATTGCTTTGTTGATTGTCGATTTTCAAGCCCTTTGTTGTCTTTTGTTGCTGTACTCCAGTGTCTGCCTTCTGTGTGACGGTTGATGTTCAGCAGGATCCCAACCTTGTGACTTGGCTTTACTGTCCACCTCTATGGTCAAGCGAGACAACAGATCATTCAGAGACTCTTTGTCCTCGCGTGGCGTTTCATCAAACGTTTCAAAAGTCTTGGTGTTCCTGTCAAAGGTCAGGTGGTGTTGCGGTGCTAGCTTGGGCGGGACACAGGAGATGTTCATGCCAACAGGTTTCTTTGTTTTCTTGTGCGTTTACTGTGCTAACGTAGCCCTGCTGCGCGCACCACCTCCGGAGAACTGCCGTGAAGCGTCCTATGTTGTGACTTTGCTCTCCGTGCATCGTTCGCCATCACGGTTCAGAACTAGCTTAGCCTGGTCTTAGCCACAACACTGCGATCAGAACCAGTCTCTTGTTGCTCATCGAGTCTCTTGTGACGAGTCGGTTCTGGACTCATGTCGGTGTCTGCTACCATCATCACTTCGCAGGTGGATCAGGGCTGTGATGAAGCTGTAGCCCCTACCCCCACAGACGTGAACGCTGTGCTTTTAAAAAGTCAAACCTCAAGGTGGCAGCTCATTAGCATGTGAACCCCGGGAGAGTGAAAGCGGGATTCCCAACACGCATCGTCATCCTGCCTCCTCACAAAGGACTTTCCCCTCCTTCCCTCCCTCCCCACGCCCCCATCTTTGACCGACGACAGCTTATTTAGAGGGTCATGTTGCTACAGGGTCACTAGAGGGAGGACTGGGACTCGAGCACAGTCCTTCCCTGTCACAGCGAACCTGTTCAGAGATTCCTGTTGGGCTTCACATCCACTCTTCACTCGTCCACGGCCAGAAGTGCCCGTTGGTTTTCCACAAAGTCAGTGTGTAATGATCCGTCATGATCGCGTCACAGAAGCTTGGGTGGAGCCACATCTATTGTCTTCAGTGTTAATGTTGCCCGTGACACAGAAGACCAGAAACGGCACACTAACCCCTGCTGCGCCGGACTGAGCAGCGCCTCTGGCGGCTGACCCGAGGTACCGCTCCGACTGACCACTCCTTGGTGCTCTGGTGGTCTGCTCTGCCAACGGAATCCTTCCATAGCACAGTGAACCTTTGATGTCAGAGGTCAGTTCAGTGCCTACCCTTCATGGAAGTCGGAAAACAGGAGAGTGATGTCCACGACAGCAGCAACTTCTTTGCAGACAGAAACAGAGGAAACACAAACAGAAGTTGTTGGTTTCCTTCCTGTTTACGTTCGGGGAGGCCATCTTGGATTACAAACCTTCCCATCAGGAACTGCTGCATCGGGTGACGTCACCGGGGGGTGCCAACAACATGAAGCTGCTGATATGTGGTGAAAGCTAAAGCCCTTGTATTCACTTTGTCGAAGCAGCGAAGCTGGGTTCGGCCACAATTGTGAGGGGGCAGGCCGGCGCTGGCCCCCGAACCATGAGTTCGACAGGCAGCAGACGCCATGATGTTAATGAGGGTGACATTTATGAATAAATGAAAACAGGTAAAGGGAAATAAATGAGTCATGATGGGGAACGTGAAGGTGTGAAATATAGATGAAGGGATGAATTCTTGATGCCTCTTTAGATGTTCAACTGCTAGCCGTTATGAATGATTGAACGTGTCACAGATATAATCTCGCAGTGTCACCGGTGAAGTCATTGCTCCCCGGTCTGACCTCTGACCTCTGAGCAGCAAGTAGGAAAGGTAGGGGCGCCGAGCACACTGATCATGGGCGGTGGCCAATGGATGGAGCAAACCTGTTCCCGAAGTGACACATTACAGCAGGAGACTCCGACTCTGCCATGAGGCTGAAGCACCACACTCTACATGCTCCGAGGTGTCGATCCTTCACCTGCGGCCTTTTGGAATCACACATAAACGTTTAGCTCCATGTGACTGGATTCTGGAGTTTGAGACGGAGGGCCCCTCCTGGGGACCTGCCTCCCCTCCACCCTCAGTGGATGGATGAGGAGATCTCGACGTGCGAGGACTACAGATTAATGTCAGAATGATGCGGCTCATTTAACCACTGTGTGGGAGGAAATCAGAGTGACAGCTTGCAGGCTAAAACTCTGGGAGAAAGAAACTTTCTAGTAACCGCTGATTGACAGGAGGTGCATGAGTACTTGCGGAGCGCAAGTCGATAGAATGTATAAATGCATGAGGTGATGATGTAAGACTCCTCTTTGACTCGGGAGTCCACGTCGACCCGCTCGAGCCGCGATTGTTCCGAGAAACTAACTTTCCTGGACTCTCTCAGTTGAGCGCTGCAGCGGCGCAGCACTTGAGAGTATCGATCCCTCCACTGCACGGCTCCGACAGAAGCCCGCCGCGGCTGCCAAGCCGGCCCGAGGTTCCGCTCAGGTGAAGTGAGTGGGCCGCCGCTTGTGTGTGTGTGTGTGTGTGTGGAATCCCTCCTGGCTCTTTCTCACTGTGAGTAATTTAATCTGCTGCGCAGGTGTAATTAATGAAACATGGGCTTCTAATCAGGTGTTTAGTTTTGGGGGCAAAAAACTCCAATTCAATTACCAGAGTGTGAAACCGGAGCTGGGTGATCGCGGCCGCACGTCCTCCAACTCAGCTCTCGTGACCCCGGGACTCACTCCGTGCCCTCCTATATGGAGGCATCCAGTTTGCCTGTGGGAGGAATCACTACCTTGACGTGACCGTGACTCCTGCGGAGGTCGCTCTGGTTCCTAGAGTGGGGGGGAGGGGTGCGGCGAGGAGGCCGTAGGCGGTAGAAAGTGAAAGTGAGCCTGGTATTTCTCAGCAGCCTTGACCTGTCTTTGCTGTGACCTTTGTACCTAATAGTTGCCGAGCGTTTCGTGTTGTTCAGCTGTGAAACAAGTGTACGTCGAGTCATGCAGGTCATCTGTGTCAGTGGAGCCAGGAGCTGCTTCTGGTGCGAGATCCGTGCCCCTATTTGGCACTCGGAGCCTGCTGCAGGCGGAGCAGACGGATGACTTGAAATTTTAATGGTGAAGCTGCTCATTATGTAAGATCTGTGTCTCCACGTATCGCTGCGGCGTGTAGATGAGAGGTCAAAGGTCACGTGAGCCACCTTGTGTCTGAGCGTTAACTCATGAGTTGGGAATCTTTTCTGTAAGTTTTTCAGGTAGTGTGTAAACATTGTCGCAGGATTCTCCATGAAGGAAACACTGACGCGCCAACAGAGGGAAGCATGAGTCCACGCAGGAAATGAAACCATTTTATTTAAGTATTTTACCTTCAAGAAACAAGGAATGCAGCGATGGTATCAATGCCACTTCTCATTGACAAGTATTTGTATTTAAAAAAACAGACATTAAAATGAAAGGAAAATTATGAACACGATTCAGACAGAGATGGAATTTTTTAACATGGAGGAAAAAAACAACAAACAAAAGGCTCATGCAGATTAATATTCTGAACAAAAGGCATCAAAAGTCATGACGACATATGAAACAGGAAGAGGAGACGCTGACCTTAAAACCAGAGGATGAAGTGGGGGACGTCCCTGCAGCTGCAGGAACAGGAAAAGTCTTGAATGCTCTCGTCACCTGTTCCACGCTCTCCCCTCGCTCCCCCAGATGCTGCCTCTCTTCATCATCATGATTTATCTTTCTCCGTCGCTGCTCGCTTCTTCAGGGGATTTGATTAGCAGTTCACAGCTCGTGATTTTTCTTTGGAAAATAAATACCATCAACCTCACTTACCCTCACGAGCAGACCTGATGGTGCCGGCGCAGAGTGCGACACTCCATCTCCCCCCCGCCACGTGTCACACATCCCATATTGCACCGCAACAGTGGAGGCTTGACGTATGTGTTCAATGGCGATCAGTTCCTGGTGAGTCTGAATCAAGTGACTTGCGCCTCTGATCGTGACTCAGAGACAACAAGTGGGGTGAGTGTGTGAGTCAGGACTAGCTTTAACTAATCTGAATTGTCCAAAGAGTCCACAAGAACCTGACTCACTGGGACCTTGTAACTCAGACTCACCTGAGTGAGTGTCTCCGTGGAGCTCCAACCTGGAGCGGCACAGTTGAGTCGCGGTGTCTGACTCGCCACGCTGCCGAGCCCCGCCTCGGAAGCACCTCTCATGTCATGTCGGTGTCAGCGCCTCTGATGTGGTCCGCCCACCCAGGACGCCATCCTACCGGCAGCGGTGCCACGGCGAGCTGTTGCTGTCCGCTCAGCCTGGTCATGTGACCCAGCAACCTCTGCCAATGAGGCCACCTGCACTTGTAATGCAGCGCTGGCCAGTTGCCGAAATCTGGATCTGACATGCCGCGTTCACATGAGCAGGACACTTTGAAGATTTAGTGGAAAGCTCTCCTCCTCTCTTCTTCCTTCTCCTCTTCCTCATGCTTCTGCTCTTCCTCATGCTCCTCATCCTCTCACTTCACTCTTCCTCATGCTCCTCTTCTTCTGGCTTCTTCCTCCTCTCGCTCCTCTTTTCCACATACTCCTCCTTGCGCTCCTCCTCTTCCTCATGCTTCCGCTCTTCCTCATGCTCCTCTTCTTCTGGCTTCTTCCTCCTCTCGCTCCTCTTTTCCTCATACTCCTCCTTGCACTCCTCCTCTTCCTCATGCTCCTCATCCTCTCACCTCACTCTTCCTCATGCTCCTCATCCTCTCACCTCACTCTTCCTCATGCTCCTCATCCTCTCACCCCACTCTTCCTCATGCTCCTTTTCTTCTGGCTTCTTCCTCCTCTCGCTCCTCTTTTCCTCATACTCCTCCTTGCGCTCCTCCTCTTCCTCTGGCTCCTCCTCCTCCCTCCTCCTCTCGCTCCTTCTCTTCCAAAGTGTCCTGTCATGTTCAGCAAAGCAATGATTCGGCGTCCTCCATGTTTAGTGACGGCTGAACAGCCCAGGTGTTGAGTGACTCCTCCTCTTCTTCGGTGTGTGACCGGGCTCGTCTTCAGTAGTTTGGTTCTGGACGTCCTTTGAAGGTCCTCAGCCCGATCCCGTTTCTGGATCTCTGACCTCTCAGGTGCAGATTTCTCCACGTTTCGTCAGCTCATGATTCATGCGGCAGCAGAATCAAAGCTAAATAATTCAGCGTCGCCAGGACGACCTTGGGGTGCGCAGAGTCGTCATGGCGACCAGCCATGTCAACACTCGTCGAGCTCTAGCTAACCATTGCTATATGAATGTTGGCTGACTCGAGGGCGACTCCGGCGACTCTGGTTTCTTCCAAAACTCATGGAGGTGTGTGTGTGTGTGTGCTTTGACTGCATGCTTTGGAAGACAGATCCAGACCAACTCAAAGGACAGCAGTCTTGCTCTCTTCCTCTGTTTATCTGACCCGGCGGCCAGTCACAACCGGAGTCTGGAAACTGTCACTTACACGACTTACACATCCGCAAAGACCAACATCCTCGCCTGCGGACCTCCAGCCTCTCACTGATGCTCTTTCCATAGCTGTGGGTGTAACCTGTTCTGTTCCGTTCGGAGCGCGCACGGCACAGAGTGCCTTCCTGGCCGGGCGTGACTCAGACCTCATTGGCATTTCACTGTGGAAGTGATCCATCCGTGCATCTGCTCTAGTGAGACTTTGATCAGCTGATTCCTGGCCTGCTCCAGCTCTGCTGCGAGAGAAACCACTCAGACACGTCTTTGTTTCAAGTCAACGCTCTATAAGTTCTATAAATTCTATATATGGCCCAGAACCCGGGGTCACATGATGGTGCTTCAGTTGTCGCACGTGGTTCCCGAACGAGGGGACAGTGTGGCCCAGCAGGCAGCCGCAGGATGTTGGATATTATTAATAATAATAATAAATGCTCCACAAGTCCACAGTCTCTGTGACTCCAGGTGATAAAACATTGATTGATCTTAGCTCGGGCTGGGTGATTAGTCGCTCACCATTCATCAGCGTGGAAAATTTCTGGTGTGGATGTGGACTGTGGGGCGCCTCCCTGTCTATCGATGGGACACACCCCGCCCAACAGAGAGGTCCTCCACTTCTCAAGTGTGGCAATTCAAAACATTGCGCGCCCACAGTGGTGGCAGGAGTGAGAGCACAGATGTGGGTGAGTACATGTCTACAACTACGCCACGAAACTCTCAACACTCTGCTGCTCAGGGAGCTAAAGTCGTGGTCAGAGTCAGGGTGGCTGCAGGCTGGAATGAGATTTACCATCCACAATTCTCTGTCGGGTTGGGTTGGCTGCAACACATTTGGAGTTAGGTCAGTTGGTGATTGGTTTCAGCAGATCATGGGGGGGACCCTGATTAGACTAGTTGTTTCATGGTGTTTTTGGCAACTATCTCAATCGTGAAGTGTTTGTAGCATTAGCAACCAAGCTATCAGCTCCGACACGCCACACGACTGGCTTTCTCAGACTCAGACTCGGGAGAAGAAGACAGAAATAGTAACCAGTGTGAGCTTAGCAGATGATGCCCGCCGGTCAGATGTTGTGGGGACAAACGGCATCAACATCAGTTGTGTGGCGGTGGTTCAGATATCGCCGCAGGGACACGGGACAAAATAGTCCGGTTTACTAGCTGTGTCGGCGGCCGATGGCGACTCCGCTCAGACTGCTCTCGCTCTGTTGTCTTGTCGTGTCAATAAAATGCAAAAGTAACTTCCGTTAGTTTTCCTTAAACGATACTTAAAAAACAGGTATTTAGAAATAAAAGAGATTCCAATCATCGTTGTGATGTTATAGGACCAATCGCAAAGGCTGCAATTTGTCGAATCGAAGCACGCAGCAGAGCAGAAGCGATTTCTGCGAGAGTGAACCTGGCAACCCGCTCCATCCTCATCATCATCTCGGACTGTCTGACCCACGTCTCTCATGTTGGCTCTTTTCTTGGTCATTTCCTGACCACTTCTGTCGTCATGGCGACGCCTCAGCCTCAAGTGTGATTGGCTGGGATGTCTGCCTACAGTGTCCATACCCCGGATCCACTTTCCGTGGCCTGCCTCCCTGCCAGTGCAACCCATCGGACACAGACAGGAATCAAAGCCCTGTGGGTGGGAGTTTTGGGGGTGGGGTTTCCCCTCAACTGGAGTTGGGTAGATACATGTCTGTCATGTGCTGCAGGGCTTTGTTCCCGTCTGTGATTAGATTTCCGTGAATGATAACTGCGCTCTGTGTTTTCCAGGCTGGAAGCAATCTTCTACTGTGGTTCGGGTGTTTACAGTTCAGTGAAGACATGTAGCTGATATCAAGCATCAGTTCACCTCGTGTCCCCGTCACAAGAGTGTTTACGCGTGGATCGGATCAGGTTTGCTGTGGGTCGGACGATTGCTTGTGTTTGGAGACAACCCCCCCCCAAAAAAAAGACAACATGCTGGAGCCTGGCGGCTGACGTGACCAGCCTCCTGGCGCTGCAGCGACATGCTAGCGCGGCTGACCCACGTCTGGACGAGGGTTCGGCATCCCTCATTCACCTCCACACAGCAATGCCTGGACCAGACTTCCTCCCCTGCTCCACCATCAATCACCTGAGGCAGGAGCAGGGGAGCGAGGGAGACACGGTGCTCAGGTTGCTGAATATTTCATTTGTTTGCCGCTTTTCAATTTGGGCTGTGGTGACTGATGATGTCATTATCGTGTTGTGGGATTTCATCTCCATGATGATGTCAGAGCCGCTCACTCAGGTCCAGTCTGAGGAGAGAACATGGCTATTTGATGTTCCTGGGGCAGAAGTGTCGCCCAGCTCTGGACAAGAAGTGAGTCCCACTCATGAGAAGTGAGTCACATCAAGACGCTGACTCAGCGGCTCCGCAGCTGATGAACAGATTAGTTTTCCACTCTGTTGTGAGGATGTTGATGGCTCTCAGTCATGGCAGCCACCCTGGCTGCTGCTAACAAGCCTGACGTCTCTCGCCTCGCCTCATCCCGCCATCCTCGCCGCCACAGGACACAGGTGGTGGAGCGGAGACTTTCCCCTCCAGTCTGCTTCACCACACTCCACTCCACTCCACCACGGTCCGTGTCATCAGAGGAGAAGGTGTCGGACATTTGACATCTATCTTTGCTACAGATCACCTCTCCTCTGCATGTTACCATGGTTACCTTCTGTTGGGCTTATTTGTGGTTGCTGTCATAGCAACCAGGGAGAGGCTCCTGGTCCCAGCCTCTTTTTGTTTGTTGGTTTGATGTTGATCAACAAACATCCCGATTATATCTGACAACTCAAGTTTCCACCATTACTTCCATCCTTCCTCCCTCCACTCTTTCCTTCCTTCCTCCATTACTTCCTTCCTTCCTCCCTCCACTCTTTCCTTCCTTTATCCCTCCATTACTTCCATCCTTCCTCCATTACTTCCTTCCTTCCTTCCTCCCTCCACTCTTTCCTTCCTTTATCCCTCCATTACTTCCATCCTTCCTCCCTCCACTCTTTCCTTCCTTTATCCCTCCATTACTTCCTTCCTTCCTCCATTACTTCCTTCCTTCCTCCATTATTTCCTTCCTTCCTCCCTCCACTCTTTCCTTCCTTCCTCCATTACTTCCTTCCTTCCTCCATTACTTCCTTCCTTCCTCCATTACTTCCATCCTTCCTCCCTCCACTCTTTCCTTCCTTTATCCCTCCATTACTTCCATCCTTCCTCCATTACTTCCTTCCTTCCTCCATTACTTCCTTCCTCCCTCCACTCTTTCCTTCCTTCCTCCATTACTTCCTTCCTTCCTCCATTACTTCCATCCTTCCTCCCTCCACTCTTTCCTTCCTTTACCCCTCCATTACTTCCTTCCTTCCTCCATTACTTCCTTCCTTCCTCCATTATTTCCTTCCTTGCACCCTCCACTCTTTCCTTCCTTCCTCCATTACTTCCTTCCTTTATCCCTCCATTACTTCCTTCCTCCCTCCACTCTGTCCTTCCTTTATCCCTCCATTACTTCCTTCCTTCCTCCATTACTTCCTTCCTTCCTCCATTATTTCCTTCCTTCCTCCACTCTTTCCTTCCTTCCTCCATTACTTCCTTCCTTCCTCCATTATTTCCTTCCTTGCTCCATGCCTTCCATTCTGACTCCATTGTTTTCCCTTCTCTCCCTTAGAATCCACTTCTTGTTTCCTTTTTCCTCCCTTTCATTAGTCCTTCTTTCACTCATCCATCTGTCCCTCCTCCTTTTTTCATCTTTTCTTCCTTTTCTCCTCTTTTCATTCATTCTTCCAAGGATCCATTTGCCCTTTTGGCTTTTTATCACTCCATCTGTTCTTTGTCCCCATTCAACATGTCTGTTTTATTCCATCAATCCATCTTTCATCCTTTATTTCTTCTTTCTTTTCCTGCAGTGTTTTTATCTTCCTTTTCTCTAAAATGAGACCCGAACAGACTTGGCAGGTGGTCATAATCTAAGCGTCCCCTCCACAGTCTTATCAGATCTTATTAAAGACAATTATTCTTTTCACGGCCGCGTCCTGCGCCGCTGCTTCATGAGCGTGAACAGATCTCAGTTCAGATGAGGATGAGGGTGATGCCAGGAAGCCAGACTTGCGCTCAGACCCGGCACCTGCTGGTCAGAGGTCACACCACCTGCTGGACCACTAGCTTCTCCAGCTGGTCTTCCACCCCCCCCGGGTCCACTGATGGAGGAGGTCAGCAGAGTTCCCTTGCTGGGACCGCCGGACTCTGGGGGACTTGGGGGGAGAGGAGGGTTTTCAAATATGCTTCCTGCCTCGGACATGATGGCAGATAATAACCACAGATGGCGGCGTAATCTGCAATCAAAGCCTCCTAAACGCGGCTCTGAGCACAATATGGCCAGCTCGGCACGTTCTGCTTTTCTTCTCCGCTCCGCCGAGCGCTGCTCTCAGCGGCTCGGTCCATGAGGAAATGATGTTCAGAGTTGGTCTCAGCCGCCGTCCATAACCCGGGACCAAAGACTCCTCTGGTTGCCATGGAAACGGTCCAGAAGCTGGCGGGCAACTCATGAGCCTCTGTAGGGCATCACAGTATGTGAGACTCTGGTGTCACCCTAGAGGCCTGGGGGCCAGATCTGGCCTGTCCAGTCATGTAATGTGGTCGGAGCCCGAAGGCCCAACCCGAACCCGGCTGTCAAAGTTCTGGCACGCTGGACAGCCTGTTGTTTTTGTGGTGATCTCAAGGATGCAGCCAGCGTCCTCTCGGGGCCGACGCCACGACTCCTCTGCTGGTGTGTTCAAGGAACCTGGTAAACTCTTGTAACTCTCTGGCCGCCGATGTTGACTCGTGTTCAACGAGGTTATGCAGCGAGTCACAGCGCAACATTGTCTTCTCATGAATGTTTGACGACCGAACCAAGATGGTTTGGAGATTTGTGTTGTTTGTTCTGTAGCTCAGTGTAAACCGACGGAACTCACAAGAACTGGCTGCATCTGGCCCAGAGCCACAACCAGAGGTCTGTGAATCCCGGTCCCCCGGGCAGCAGATGGAACCGGATCAGCTGCAGTACTTGGGCAGATGGGAGGTTTTGTTCGCAGAAGTTGGTCACACCAGCACGCAGGAGCCGGCTGCTGGCCCCAAGCCCGATCTGGAACCTGGAGGTGCTGACGGTGGCAGAAACTGACTCTCCGGCTCGGAAGCTGTGGTTACGCGGCACGCGGTTGCAGCTCTGCTGAATCAGCGTCACGACCGGAAACTCTGGACCGGACCTTCAGAAGACACGGTTCAAGTCTGGCTATGGAACACAGACTGTGATTGAAGTCAGTGGGGCTTGATTAGCTGACGGGTTCCAGCTGTGCTGCTGCGAAGGTGGAAAGAATACAGGAAAAGGAAACAGCACAAATGAAAACCAGAACCGAACATAACAACAAGCTCCGAATGGTATTCAGTCTGGTGTCAGACCTGAACCTGCTGGATGTTCGGGAGCCGACTCATCATGCACTGAGTCAAGGCCACTCCCCTCACTGAACCCCAACGCCTCCATGTTTTCAGACGCTGGGCACATCACTTGCTCACAAGCTCCACCCTCAACCGGTCGGGTTCATGCCCTCACAGAACTGGAGTTACATCCAGTTGTGCTCGCTGGCAGTGGTGAATCGCTGCTCTGACTCCGGAGTCACCACCGAAATTATGAGTCGTGCTTATTGAGACGCTTTGTCTTTTTCAGTCTTCTGGTGCTGAATTAAAAACATTCGTCATCAGGGCGGGAAAAGTTGATGCCTAAATAAGAAGTCAAATATTGCGCAACACAATAAAAACAAATCTCTTCTTTTCTCCATTTTGTTCACAGCAGCTCGAAGTCTGAACACACACTGGCAGTTGATGTGACTGATGGGGTGTGTGTGTTTTAATCTGGACAAGTGCTACTTCGCCGTTACGTCTCGACTTCAAGTGTTTTGGGGGAGAAGGCGCCGCAGCCTGCTGGAGATCGATATCGCTGCAACACGCTAGAGACGTTGTGTTTTATTAAACATTTTCCCATTAAGTCAGTGGCGCAGCTCCACTGTAGATCAGTCTCACTCAGCTCCTGCTGCAGGAGGGGACGTCGCCGCTGTGAGGCTTCTCCCCGAGTGACGAGTGGCTGACCTGGGCGAGGAGCCCGGCTCCTAGCGAGTCGCGCCTCTCGCCTGCAGCTCAAGCTGTTGAGGCCTCAGTTGGCGGGCCCAGAGCCCCGCTCCTCCCTGTGGACTGTGAGTTCCAGCAGCACCAGCTGACAGGTTTGGCTCGGACTGAGGACTCTGGGGACTGGAGCAGTCGTGGTCCCGCCTGCTCTCATGAAGGCGCTGTTGAGCACCGGCAGTCGTCAGAACACAAGTTTCACATTTGCTGCAAACTTTGGTTCTGAAACCAAAGGTTTGGCCTGAGTCGACGGAGCGAGCATCAGGGGGCGCACCACACTGATCGTCCGTCGTCTCGCCAAGATCGCTCAGGTCAGAGACGGGGCGCAGGACAGTCACAGTCATCCATGCATCAAAGCCTCTCCTAGTGGTTGTACTCAGGTGCTGCAGTCCAATATGACATGACAGTGGCGTCGAAATTCACTTCTTGGGAAACACCTGCTGGTGGCGCTGGTGTTGTCAGACTTCAGCAACCTGCACATTCACCACGCTGCACACGCGTCCGCCATACTGCCACCTACAGGCCTGGCACACGGGGCTTTGTGACACGTGACAGTGGCTTCCTGTGGATGTCTGAAGCAGCGGCACCACAGGGGCTGAGTGGATCGACGAGCGCGTGTCCATGTGGATGTCACGGCTCCGTCCCCACCTCCCTCTGCTCCTGAGCGTCACGCACTGCGCTGCTCCTCTAGAAACCTGCAGATATCAGTGTTCGCTCGGCTTCGCCTTCAGCCGCCAAACAAGCCGCTTCTCTTTGGGTGGGTTTGGGCCTTGGCACCTAAGTGGTTCTCGGTGGCCCCCGGATGCTCCCCCAACAGATGGTCCTGCCTGAGATCAAATCTGTCGGTGCTTGGTTCCAGTCCTGGCTGCAGCTCCTCTCCACTCCAGATCACAGGTTTCTACAGCAGATGGGTGTGTGTGTGCGCGTACCTGGTGTAGCTGTACTGGTGAGGACATTTGGTGTGGCGCCCTGGTTGGTGTGTGTTTCTGGTACTTTGTTTCAGAGGTGTGGACTGGAGTCACATGACTTGGATGAGCACCAGACTCAGGTTATTAAGGTGGTGACTTTAGACTCGGCGACTAGACATTAATGTCAGTGACGGACGGATTCAAAGGATCCCACGTTGTCAGTCACCGTATCTGAAACTCCATTCCATAATCCAGGTTTTTTCAACCCACGGCACCCTTGGTTCATTGGTCGCACCACCGAAGGAACCTGGGCCAAAGTGCACTTATGCCTACAGTCCTATAGAAAACCCTGTTCATTTGTCCTTTGACTGAGGGAGGGATCAGCGCATCAACACACTGGAGCTCTACAGGAGAGTAGCGAGAAAGAATGGCAGCCAGTCCATGGGATCATCTCCTCACCTTGGTTGCTCCTCAACACCTTCTCACTGTCATGATTTCATGGCATCATATCACCGCCTCTGTCTCCGGACAGGTGAGGTGAGGTGAAACTGCATCCGGTTGAAAAACGCTGCCATAAACCATGGCGTCACTGCCTGTTCTGACTTGGTACTTGAGGGCAAAACTTGAGACTACTGCGCGACTGATGAATAACACAAACAGACAGACACCCACGATCTGTGCCACGGTGGTCGAAACTCCACGTGCGCTCTGCTTCTGTGTTCCCGCCGACTCCCCACTGCTGGGAAAGGTTGCCGGTGTTACTGTTTCAATAGTAGCATGTCGTAAACAGTTTAGCTCGGGGCAACAAATAATCTCAACTCATCTGAAGTTCATTTGGAGTGTTGTATACGGAGCAACGAAAGCCAAGCATTTGAAACAGGGCGTCCATAGCCACGCCCACATCCCATAACCCCACCCGCCGCCCGTTCCCCTCCACGTCACGCCAGGACGGATGTTGTCCACCAACATAACTTGCTGTGTAAAAAGAAAAGGAGGCTGTAAACATATATTTGTACAAAAGTAATGTATAACTTTATTAAAGCAAACATATTGCGTCAAATATCATACACGTTGTCACAATAACAAATTCATAATGCAGAAAGGCCTGGGGATCTGGAGCTATGTTTCTGGAGCAGCTGCAGATCCACGTCTTCTCCTTCTTCTGTGGTGGAGATCTGATGAAGGGATGAGGATGGGACTCTCTCCTTCAGATAACTGACTCTGATTCATTAAAATAATGATTATTTCACTTATCACATGCTATCTCGACAATAGTTTTGTTCACCTTCCTTCATGTAGTGATGCAAGACAAGCATAGAACAGTTGTATCAGCTGTGAATCTGTGAGTCTTCTCTGAAGTTAAACATTCAAACAAGAAAACAATTCTGACCTGTTTTTCCGTCAGAAAGACGCTGAGTGATGTCTGTCTTGTCTTTTTCATTTTTTGGTTTGGAAAATGTTTTACAGCCAATACATGAAAAAGGACGGCAACAACTGCAAGTGTTTCTCTATAAAATCTGTACAAGTTGTTCATGCGTTGTTTGGCAAACGCTGCATGCAGTTCTCACGGGAGTTCAGTGCAGCATTGTCGCCATGTGGCTCATTCAATGAAAAGACTTTCAGTTCATGTTGGAAACTAACCCGGTTTGTCCTCTTGTAATCTTCTGGTGCCAAGCTTCTGGTGCCGGTGCAGGGTATTTATCATATTCAGCGAAAATACTGCACGGAAACTTCCTTTTCACAGAAATCTGATGAGACTGTGGTTGGAGCATTACGCAGGCGCTGATGAAAGATTGAGGGTGTCGGGCTGAAAGAGAAATGGACGCCCAGACGCCCCCCTAGTTAAAAGCCTGAGGAGCAGTGCGTTACCCAACCTCAGTAACCATGACTGAAGGGAGTGTCCTCACCTGGTCCTTTTGGAAAACACGTCATGTTTCCAGACAAAGTTGTTGTTTGCAGTCATTTAACATCAGGAAATGAGCGGTGACGTGTGCTTCAGCCGAGCCGGGGTCTGTTGCCTTGGCAGAAACGGTTGTGGCGCAGCTTCAGAGGCGTTGCCCATGTGTGGCATGTCGGCGCCTTCTCCAACACGTTGGACCATCACGCATGTTTCTGTGCACGTGCTGACGACAGTCTCTTCTTCATGTTCAGTTTGATCCGGTTTTGGTCCCTTCAGAGCGGGCCGTCCTCAGAACGCCTGGTCGCACCACATCAAGAGAGTGTTTCAGGGTTTCTGGCTCTGTCTGTCACTCACAAACTCAGATCTGGCTCTCTGTTCAGGACTCCTCTTGCTGGAGCTGCACTCAGCTCTAAATCGGGGCGTGACGCCTCGTCGAGTCGTTCATGTGTCTGCGCAGTGGTGTCCACAAGGGCTGCGACTGTTGATCCTGCTGCCCATTATTGTCATTTACATTTTCACTGTTTCCTGATATAAAAACAAACGTTGAATCATGAACTTTAGTTCGTGTGTGTGTGTGATGTGCTAGACCAGGGGTCCTGAACCTTTTTGATCGTGGGGCCCACCACGCATCAGTTCTATTCCTTGAATGGAAGACTCTTGACTTCATTTGTGATCAAGAACCATATTGAATCTACTGACACGTAAACAAAGCAAAGCCTTGTGAAGTGACATGAAACCATGTGATCAGCGCAACAAAGACATTTGTTTGTCATGCAAAAGTCCAACCAGCAGCAGACGCAGGTGCAGGTCCTGTTCATCACATTTACTGAAGAAAGAAAATGACACCTGATGTGAACTGTTGAGAAAATTGGAAAAACTGAATACAATTCTGATTTAAATAAATATCAGAAATGATAAAATACAAATAATAGATTTTAACTCCAAAGAAAATAAAAGTAAATGGAAGTTTCGCCATAAAATGTTGTAATCAATTTTCGAAACTGCTTCAACTGGTGCTTTTATGAACAGTGTTTACTGTAGGGGGCGCCATCACTTTCTTTATCATTCTGTCTTTCCAAGACCTTCTCCATAGTTGGTGACTATCACAGTGCGCAGCTGTCAGGTCAGTTCACTGACTCACTGCTGCCACCACACGTGGCTCAGGGGTCGGAACTGAGCGTCTCACGGCCCAGAGGGGTGAAGCGAAGAAACTTCAGGTGGCCCTCTAGGGGACACACGCGGCTCAACTATGGTTAAGAATCACTGTGCAAGAACACCTTCTGTCAGTAAACTTTTGGGGCTAAATCCTTCAGTGATTGTGAGCCTGCTTCATGCAGAGCAGCGCACCACACACGCACACAACGTGTGTCTTGGTGAGAGCAGGTTCGGTCGACAGCCATTAGCTGCTGTTTGAAATCAGGTCCTTGAGAACCATGTGGAGTGAAGCTCTGGAGCCCTTCAGAGCTCACCACAGCAGATGCTGCACATTCAGCTTAGGGGACCAAAATTGAGAGTCAATTTCTGGCCTGACTCGAGACAGACTGACTCCTGACTGTCTTGAAACGATCAACCCGTGCCGACCCCTGACCCCCCCGACCTCTGGCCGTCTGGACCGAGTCTTAACCGATCAGATGGTGTGAGTGAATGACTGCTCTTGATCTCCAGATGACTTCTTCCCAATCTCATTGGCAATCGAGCAGCTGTTTGGCGGCGCTGACATGTCCGAGTCGCCGTGGCGCAGCTCGCATCAGCGTTCCCACCGAGCGTTGAGTTCATGGCACCGACTTCAAATCTGACATTTGGGCGGAAGAAAGCAAACCCTTGGATTTGTAATCACATTTCCACTCCGGAGCAATAAAGCGCGGCGTGTCCCCACGCAGCCACTCATTTCCAGCCGTAATTGAAAGCGGCGCGCCCTCGCGTGTGTCGCCCATTTCACTTCCAAACAAACAAGTCATTTTCCCTCCAACTTTTTTTTACCAAAGCAATTTAGATGGCTTCACTTCTTTCATCCAGCGACATTGAAGAGTTCCCCCCCTCCCCCCCCGCAGCGGCGTCGTCACAATAATTGCTAGTGAAATGATTGTGGCTTCATCCCGGGGTTTGACAGCGACTTGCATCTGTTGTCGCTGCTGAACCCGACTGACTGTGTGTCTCTCTCCTCACAGACACATCGAGAACTGGACGGGCCTGCAGACGCTCCGGGACGTGGACATGGAGCTCTACTCTGGCCTGCAGAGACTGTGAGTCAGACCGGTCTTCTCACCAGTCACTGGTCCACCTCCTCTCCATTGGTCCAACTCTGCCTCTCATCTCCACGAGTCCAAACCTCTGTCACTGCTGCTGATGACTCCAGTCACTACCCATCTCAGCATCTCCATCTCTGACTGGCTCCGTGGCAGTGGCTGCTTCTGAGTCATCTCCACCTCCTTCATCTCAGTCTGTCACTGATGATCGACTCCAAATCCTGTGACTGTTTTCACTCCCTCATCATCACCCTGCCTCACTCGTCCCTCGCCTCCCCTCAACCTCCTCACCAGGAATCACTATGTCATCAGCAGACATCATGGCCGATGGCAGAGCTCAGGAACCCCGGGCTCACAAGCCAGGTCCAAGTGTTTATCCACGGAGTTAGCAGGTTTAGTGTCACATGATGCTGAGGCGGCATCACGTTCAATAACAAGCTCTGTGATGGTGACTTCCCATGATGCTCTGCAGCCCACTCAACCAATGGCAGTGGTTGATCATGACAGCGGTTGAGCCTGGTCACACCAGACCAACGCGTACTCCTTCCTCATCCCGCTTCTCTTTCTGGAGGCGGAGCCACATTGCAACGATTAACCACTGTGGTACTGTAGGTTGACAGGACTGCAAAGCATCATGGGAACCGTTTAGATCACCGTAACTGAGTGTGTTGTTGAGTGTGATGGCACCAATGCGGACCTAGTCAGGCGAGTCGCCAACAGCTTGTCTTCTGAACTGCAGTTCAAGTGCCTTCATTGCTGTGACCACACTAGTCAACAGGTGGCGCTGTGGACCTGCCGCATGAGGAGCAGTTCCACTCATGTTGTTGTAACTTTGTGATTCATTGGAATAATTCTTAAAATAGAAGCTCTGAGTCTTAACGATTGGTCTTCACTTTACATTTCGCTGTGTGCAGTTCTCTCATTTGAAGATGTCTGCGGCGGTCCAAAAGGTTCCCGACCCCTGGTGGACCCAGGAAGACTCGTGCCCCTCTGTGGGACTCACCAATGCCTCAAATATGTCAGCAGGCAAAGCAAAAGCTGGTAGCTCTTGAAAATGCCTCATGAGGACTGTCTCCTAGGGAGCCTCAGAAGGAGAGGACGGTCGGGTGACGTGAAGATTCCTCCAAACTGGAGCTGCTGTTGAAACAGTCTCCTCCGACCGCTGGTCAGACGGAGCTATGAGCAGCAGGGAAAATTGAATTAGGGATCCGGCTGTAACATGGTGATCCTTTTATTCTGGTCTCTCCTATTGAAGCAGCGGATCCAGAAGGACACTTGCCTCCCTTTCCCGCTCTGACCTCCTCCACTTCTTTCTTCTCTCCTCAGAGAAGCGTATCACCCTCAGAGTCAGAGCAGGCCTCTCGCCTCATCCCCTTGATCCTTCATCAGGGAGGCCAAGTGTAATATCTCCTCGTCTGAATTAGCATTTTTCTCATTACCATCTCTCTCTCCTGCTGCTGGGCGAGCGAGCGGGAGTCTGGTTTTCCCACAGTCGAGCGCCGCATGAAGCCGCACCGCCGAGCGTCGTGATCAGTGGAGGGATTATTGTCTATTTCAGGATTGTTTGCCGTTTACATCTGACTTGAAATAGCAGCCACTTTTGATGGTGGAAGCCGGGTCTCATGACAACAGGTGGCTTCGTCCGAGGACCACGTTGAAGACTTCCTCTGTCGGGTTTGAACCTGCGTCGTCTGCGACGAGACCCGATCTGCAGAGATGAAAGGGAGTGTGGGTAACACCAGTCAGGGAGGCGGATCAGAAGCTCCTCATTGTGTCTCACTGTGCTAACTCGGTGCTAGATGCTGGAAACCTCGTGTACAGCACGACTCCACACAAACATGATAGATGCATAGTCAAAAACAACTTCAAACTCAGACTCCCAGAAGGCTGAGGTGAGCAGCTTCAGCTGCAGGAGACTCGTACTGGGGAACAGTATTGGCGATGTGTGCGGGGGTTTGGTACCTCAGGTGTTTTCTCCTTTATTAGGCTGATCAACACCTGACGTTATTGACAGACAGATTTGCTTCAGTGAATAACGCTGCACTCGACAGTCACTGTTCTCACTGTCAAGGTGTCGTGAGAGCAGCGTGGACCAATCCAGACGCTGCGTATTACGCAGCTTGTTTCTGCTGTTATTTCCTTGTAAAACAAACATGACAAGACTCTTTCATGTTTAGTTTTGGCTGTGAAACGCCGCACTCTGTTCCAGCCGTGGCTCTGCTCCGTCATCGGTTCAGTTCTGAGGGGAGGACGACTCGTAGAGCTAAGAAGTGCCCGAGAAATAAGGAGGTCAAGGCAAACAGGTTGTCGCTTGGCTGATGGCGACTTCCTTGAGACCTGCTTCATCGTGGGTCACAAAGCAGCTATTGTGTGCAGAGCGCCCCCAGCTGAGGAGGAAAAAAGGGACATGGCCTGAGGCGCACAGCAGGGGGCGCATCAGACTCAGACCCACACGAGACAGAACCCGCAGTATGAAAAGCCCCTTCACCTGTTTCTGGCCACATCCTGTGGCATCAAGTGTGAAGTTGAACAGCCGTGGCTCCTGGCGGACCCAAGACAAAGCAGGAGTTTGATCAGCTGTGGAGGGTTTTGGGAGGAGTGGGATGATGACAACACACACTCATTGCAACTGCTCGCTTGTACACTTTACCTGGCAGAAATGGCCCCACGTGACCCCAGGGCCATACGTTGACTAGCTGGATGAGCATGTGACTCCAGCGTGATGGCGCTGGACTGGAAGAGGATGCTGGTGGATGTGATGTCTGGATGTGAGACCGTTTCCTGGGTTGGATGAAACAAGTTCTTGGCAACAGGAAATGTGATTTCTTCTTCTAAAGACTCGTGTTTTCTTTTTTGTCCTTCAGGTAGTGAGACGCATAAAAGCTGTGCGGCGTTGGCTTCTCTTGAAACATTGATTTTTCAGTCTGTAAATCTGAACGCTCTTGTCTCTCTTTGCTCTCACACTTCAGACAGAAGGAAAACTGTTGCGCTAATGTCGCACAACAGAGACAAATCTCTGGAATTAGAGCCACCAGGCACATGTCAAAAGCTTCTTCACCTCCGGACAGGTTCTTCAAGTGCGAGTGGCTCAGTGGGACTCTGACAGCAGACCCTCCTGTTGCTCGTGTGCCGGGATGATCCTCACGACCAACAGCTCCAGTCCTCCCTCCGGAGAAGCCTCATGTTCTCCGTGAGGTCAACTGATGCTCGGCCGAGCCTGGACGGAACAAAGACAAGTCTAATTTCACACTCATTTCCTCCTTGAGGATGAAGGCTGTCGCTACTGTACCGACACGCCAGTTCACCAATCTTTCATCAAACGCAACTTCAAAGAGAATTTCTATTTCCAGACGGGCTCCGGGGTGAGTACGATACATGCAGCGGGAAGTTAAATTTGGAATTTAAACAGCAGTGGAAGAGAAGCTTCTCCAGCGAGAGAAGGAGCCCAGACACTTCCAATGACTCGTCCGTCGAGTGACCCTAAACTCATCGTCAGAGTGGAGAAAAACCTGGAGCCAGGGCTTCAAGCTGGCAGAAGAACGAACCATGCCAACCCAGTGGACAGAGACAGAACCACGCGTCCCAACAAAAAGAAGAGATGAAGACAGAAGAAGCAATAACCCAGAGTCACAGTTGATCACTGAATTTCCCTTCTCCATCGCTGGTTACGCGTCTGACATACCAAGCACCTGAGCTTGGATCACAACGAGTGTTGGATACCTGCCTGTTGCAGCATCAGAACCAAACCTACGCATGGACTCTTGGTGCAGCTGACGGGGTCATACACCCGTGAGTGGGATGAACTGTCAGACTCTGAAGAGCCGAGTCAGGCTCTTGGGCAGACGTTTTGGGGCCTGGCTGAGGTCATGTGACACCAAAGCCAGTGTTTCTTCCTGCAGTCCAAGGAAGATTCAACAGCAGAGTGGCCAATAAGGTTTCCTCATGCAAACGTGTGTTGGCTCCAACCAGCTGACAGATACTGTCCAGAACATTCTTCAGAGGAAGCTCAGAGGCTCTCACGAGGCTCCGCAACACGCTAACAGCCTAGCATCGGCCACATTATCGGCCACTCTGGTGCTGAGAACTGCTTCTTTTAAGCTACATTCAGATCAGATATTTGCCATTAATCGCCAGTTAACTCAGCCTCAATGGGATTAGTTGACATTCAAAAATAATAATCTATTGACAGCGCTATATATGAGACGTTTTTTGTTCTGCAGGAAAAAAACCAACTGGTATCTGCCGAGTGTGACGTCACCGTCCCGCGGCAGGTAGGACGGCAGCGCACAGATTTGGTTCCGACGGCGGTGTTGGTCTGAAGTCTGAGGTGCTGGGTCTCCTGCTGCTCTCAGGGGAAGATGTCTCACTCCAGCCTGTTTCTGCTCTCCTTCCAGGACCATCATGAACTGCAGCCTGAAGGTGATCCAGGCCCGAGCCTTCGCCCAGAATCCACACCTGCGCTACATGTGAGTAACTCTCTCGCTCAGCAGCCTCATGATGACGGCCCCCCGTGTATGGCGCCACATGAGTTAGCGTGGAGTGCCAGATGATGTCATTGATAGAGAGTGGCTCTGGGAGAACGGCGCCGGGTGCCATTACTGTCAGTAGCGCGGCACATCTTAAATGAGACATCCACTATTCGCCTGGGATAATTGGATTCCTATCTGCCCTGGTTCTTTGTGCTCCGGCAGAGCAACACGCCGAAGACGCGCTTCCATTTAGCCGCCGCTCGCTAAATGGACAATTTGTCCAGTAGGCCGAGTGGCGGAGCTGGGTGAGGAGCGAAGTCATTTCTCTAACAAAGGCTGATGTGTCAGCGTATGACAGGCTGTTATCCTCGCCCTTCTTCTCAGGGAGTAAACACGGCGAGGAACTCGGCCGCAGTCTTTTACCTGAGCTCGCTGCCGTTTGCAATTTCCAGTGACGAGAGGCAGTTTCTGTTCTCCCGGCTGTCAGCCTTCAGTCTGAGGCCAAGGACAATCATGGAGACGACAGCACAGAACTTCCAGCGCCGACAGTGAGTCAGGAGGAGTCGCGGGATGAGTTTATTTATAGTCAGTGGGGTGGTGATCTGGACACAAAAAGATCCTGATAATGATGGTGTCATGCTGGTCACCGTGAATACGTGCTGGTTCTGTTCCACCTGTGGGACACCACACTCTCTCTTGAAACTGTTTCATGATGAAGCAACCTATGAGGATATCTCATGACACCAACACCGATCCAGAGCCTCAGAGTCGACCAGTGTCGTCATCTAGAGCTTCCTGTATGAAAGCTACGATGGTGAGGCCAACTCTCCACGACTGTCGCCGTCTCCTGCTGTCCAGTCTGGTGCAGCCAGTTTGGGACTGTGTTTGGCGGTCACTCCTGGACCTTCTCGCCTGTCCCCAGCTGTGAGGTCCTCACCCGTGGCTGGAGCGGTCTGGACTCCCAAAACACACCTGACTCACTCTGTGTGTCCTCATGCCCTCGTCACTGGCCTGATCCTGTGCTGGACTGGCTCACCTCAACATTCACACAGCTGCACGCCTCATAGCAGAGTGGCAGGTCTCGCCCCAGGCCTCCACAGAACACACTTTGAGGAGCTTGTTTGAGAGCTTCTGCCAGAGCAGACCCAGGCGAGCCATGTTGGGGAGGAAGGTCTGGACCTTCCAGCGTCAGCTGCTGCCCCCGTGACCTCAGATTGATGGAGCGAGAGCTGAAGCCAACGCGGCCGTGTTAAAGTGCAACCTGCCACGTTGCGTAAGCGCGGCGCCGCTGCAGAGGAAGAATCCGTCACTCGCTGTTTGGAAAGCAAACAGCAGCTTGCTGATTTGATATTTGCATCTTGAACG
This sequence comes from Synchiropus splendidus, assembly GCF_027744825.2. NCBI lineage: Eukaryota > Metazoa > Chordata > Actinopteri > Syngnathiformes > Callionymidae > Synchiropus > Synchiropus splendidus. The sequence goes on from NC_071338.1 coordinate 34,268,492, forward strand.
CACATTAGCAGTGAGTGCTGATCAAATATTGCCTCACCAGCGTTTGCCAGGCTGACGACTCTCTGCACCATCGTGGGTGGAGGGTGGAGCCCCTCCCCCAACAGTCTGCCTGGACCCGTGGTTCAGACACAGAGCGGGCCGGAGTGGGTGGGTTTACTTCATGAGGTTTCATTGGTGAAGCATCAGACTGGCCCGATAGAAACGAGGCCTCCAACTTGTGGGCAGTGAGAAGAGAAGGTCCCGGCGCTGCGATCGGCGGCTCGTGCTGGAGTGGAAACCAGGCTGCCATCAAACTTGTGTGAGTTCGTCAGGAAGCCGTCCAGAGCCGAGTAGCTGTTGTGGAAAAAGGGAAACAAGCATGTTTGCTCCCAACGTCCCGCAGCCTGACCCGCAGCTCAGTGCCGCCTGCGGGTCGCCGCGCCAGAGACAGAAGACAGGCACAGCCTCAGTGTGGCGCTGCCGTGCGTTTGTTGGTGGTTTCAGCTGATCCAGGTCACGGCATGTGGACCGGGTTCCAAGCGACCCCCACAGACCTGTGGATCAGGACCTTCCCATGGTAGCAGAACCTGCCATCACAGACACCCGGGACCTGCGGTGGACGGGCCGAGTCCACACCACTGGCAGCTCACTGAGAGCCCCACGGTTCCCGAGCCCAGTTTAACTGGCAAAGGACTGGCTCCGAACCTGACATCATCAGTTGGTGTGTCATATTCTCTGTGTATAAGATGAGAATAAAGCTACGCCTTGTTGACACAGCTGCATGAAGTGGTGGCACAGGACACACACCAGGTGTCTCCTCGCCATCAGAGGGCGCCGCTGCCTTGATCGTTGCTCAAGCAACAAACACTTTTCACAATGACAGAGCGACAGGACATTTGGCCAGCGTTTTGCTCACTTCCACCAGAGAGACGCTTTTGAGCCCCTCCTACTTTAGTTCCACGTGTCGTATGAGGATCCTGACTGGCCCGGTGCCTGAACCAGAGCTGTGTCGGTGTGAGAGGACTCGGTGGCGTCGTCCTCGTGAATGGACCTCTGACGTCTCCGAGGGGCTTCAGACAACACTCATCGACCTCGGGGCGTGACGAGGTTGTCTGTGTGCTGCCAAGCTGCTTGCTAGTACGGCAGCTGTCTCCTGGCGTGCTAGCTAGCTAGCTAGCTAGCGTGCTAATGAAAATGTATTGGCGGTTGATGGGACCTGCTGACGTGTCTTGCTCCTGAGCTGCTTCAGAGTAAACAAAACACTCAGCTGTCGTATTAGGCGCAGTTCTCACTCGCGCCCTGCTAACCTGTGCAGGAAGTGGCATTTTGGAATGAAAGAAAAGGGACCGTTTAATGAGCGTCTTCTCTCCGTGAGGCGGTGACCTTTGCGGCTCCCAGGTGACAAGGCTCCCCGGAGATTTATTGGACGGCTCTTTCTCTCGGCTGCACTGGTGCCGTCCCTGTCCACACGCTGACCTTTAGTGTGACACCCGGCAAGGACGAGCGCCACCCGACTGAGGAGCGGACCCAGCGGTGAGTTGGGGGCCGGTCACCCTCAGGTGTCTGTGGCAGGAGTGGCACGACATGTCGGGGAGTGAGTCACATCTGAAGCCTTCCAGGAAGTGCTGCTTGGAATGTGTGTGCTGAGGGACGGAAAAGGTCAGAAGCTTTGAGGAGAAGCTGAGACGGAAGGTTGATCATAATGTGTGTAAACACCCGGAGGCGTCTGTACACGCTGGAACCAAGCGACAGACCGTGCTGTGGCGGAAGGTTCGCATGCTAGCGCCGGCTGCTCCACCTGAGCGCGCTGATGCAGAAGAGGATTGGGATCTGGCGTCCCTGGCAGTCATGTCAGTCCATTTTTAAGGGCGGCGCTTCCTGGTCTGTCGACTCTCTGTGCGCCACTTAAACACTGGGTTAGCATGATGGTCTTTTCTCAACACTCGCAAGCCTCCAGCCGTGAAAAGGCAGATGTTAGACAGCGGCGTGTTCCCCTGTCTCGCGCTCATGTGTTGCTGATAGGTTGAAAGCAGCAGGGAATAGAACCCTCACCTCTCCCGGGACAGAGCGCTGTTTGCTCGGGGCCATGTTTCTTCAGCGGGAGCCGGAGCAGGACGTTTGATGCAGCCGTTTGCCTGTTGTCCTCCCACACTCTTGCACTGAGCTTCCTTCCATCCAGTGTTTCTGACGCTTCATTAAGCCGAGTGCACGACGGCCAGTGGAGCCAGATTTGGCTCCAACGGCCTGGGTCCGCCCTGCGTGGGCGCCGTCTTTTCTCCGCACAAGTTTGCTGCTGATGGCTGCTTGAGCGTGCGGCTCTCACAGAAGAGGTGAAGGGGGCGCTCTCACCTCCCACCACACGCTGGTGTTCTGGTGAGGCTGACACTCCTGTCGTGGGCTCGTGACCACCAGGCCTGTGATGCACTTCCTGTTTCGGACCTGCTGATGGTGTTGTCTGCTCAGCAACCTATTGTCCCCCAAGCAGCAGAAAGACCCACTGAACCGTGACATGAAGGTGTCCAGGTCTGTAAAAACAGGTAGCTGTTAGCATTAGCCGCTCACCTTCAAAATGACGCAATCTGAGAAGTAACTTGTCTGATCTGATCTGGAAAATCAGAAAAACTATTCATCCCGAGGGAAATTCTGTTCGTAACATTCTCTGTACACTACATATCCCAATAAAATGAAAAAAGAAATATTATAAAGTGCAAAAAGCTATACCAAAGAGCTTGGAAGCCATGCAGATTCAAGGACAGAGTGATCAGAAAAACATGCCAAAGAATCTGTCACGGGACGAAGGGACGAGGGAGCTAAAGCCACGTATAGGGGATGTGGTATAGGACCCAAGTGCAAGTGGTTATAGGCACAGGAGGCAGGAGGGAATTATAAATAATATTTAATAATTAAACAAACAAGAAAACAACTGAAAGCGTCACGGAACCGGGAGTTAAATGAGCTAGCTAGCATAAGAGACCGAAACAATGACAACCAGGAGTTAAATGAGCTGGCTAGCATGAGAGACCGAAACAATGAGAACCAGGAGTTAAATGAGCTGGCTAGCACACAAAACAAGAAGCTGAACAGAGAGGGAGAGACACGAGAACCAGGAGTTACCAAGAGGAACGAGAAGTCCAAAAAACACAGGAGCGAGTGGACACATCACAGGGAACATGGAAACGAAGAACAACACTGGGAACAAATCATGGGAATAAATATATAACGGTCTGGCACACGTTGCTGGAGCCCAGGTGTTCTTGAAGACAAGTCATCAGGTTAATCGGCTCCAGCCGTGTGCCAAAGGAACAGAGGGGAAAAAAGCAAAACCAGGACTCGGAGCCTGGAAGCGGAGCCATGACAGAATCCTTCATTTTTCAGGGATGAATTAAACAGTTTTACTGCCACAGGAAGAAAGGTGCTCCTGTGGCGCTCAGTCTTTGAGTTGGGCAGTCTCAGTCTGTTGGTCCGTGTGCTTCTGTACTGGACCAGGAGCAGATGGAGCGGGTGGGTGATGTTGAAACCAAGGATGCTCCTCAGATCCTCTCCATAACCGTCTCCAAGGAGTCCGGTTTCACCCCCACCACATCACCAGCTTTGCGGATGAGTCTGTTGAGTCTGTTAGCGTCCGCCACCCTTAATCTGCTGCCCCGGCAAACCACAGCCAACAGAATTGCACTGGACACCACCGGCTCATAAAACATCCTCGGCATTGTCCCGAAGATGTTGAAGGACCTGAGCCTCCTCAAGAAGTAGAGAGGACTCTGTCCTTTTTTGTAAAGGGCCTCAGTGTTCTGAGCCCAGTCCAGTTCATAGTCTACGAGGACCCCAAGATATTTATAGTCCTCGACCATATCCACATTACCCCCTGGATGGACACGGGGGTCACAGGAGACTTGGTCCTCCTTAGGTCCACCACCAGTTCTTTGGACTTGCTGCAGATGGTTCAGCTCACACCAAGCACCAAAGTCCTCCACCGCAGCCTCCTGTACTCAGTGTCCTCACCCTTGCTGGTACGTCCAACTATGGCAGAGTCATCAGAGAACCTCTGAAGGTGGCAAGTCTCCGACCGATAGCTGAAGTCTGTAGTGTAGTGTGGGTCATGTAAATGTTCCTGCTCCAGCAGCACAACCAAGATGGGCTCTGCTGTGAGGAGGGTCTGCAGACACAGCTGGTTGCTCTCCAAATGACGACTTTGCCTGAATCTTCTCAAGATGCTGAAGTCAGTGATGGACATGTGAAGAAGACGCGTGTGGAGTATGAGCATCTCAGTGGAGTCGCCTGTTCTCCATCTGTGGAAGTGGTTGCTGGTGTCGGCCCGAGCCACCGTGAGATGCCGACCACCATGAGCTCTGATCTCTGTGGAGCTCAGGTGAAGACAGCAGCGTCCATCTGCAGTCCAGCCACGCATCCCTCCTCACAGGCTGTGGCGTCGCCCAGGCAACGTCTGCCCCGCCTCTGGCCAGCCTGACAGACAGTTGTCGGACCGAGGGCTGACATTCGGTGTACACAGCGCTGAGCCCTCGGACGCCAGAGCTGTCAGTCAAACACAGCGAGCGAGAAACTCTCAGTGTGTTTGGACAGGAAGAGCAGGATCTGATTCCTGTTGACTGGCAATCCCGCTCCAGGAAAGCAGGCAACAAGACTCTGCAGATCTGTGTGTGTGTGTGTGTGTGTGGGCCTGCCTTGTTTAGCTATGCTTGTGGGGACCTTTTGGCTGGTCCCCAGGAGGTTAAGCCTTCATTTGAGGGTTAATGCTACGAGATAACTGAGTGTAAGTTTAGGGTGAGAGGTCCTCACTGAGATAGGTGTGCGTGTTCACGTCTGTCAGCGGTCAACTGGAGCGCTCATATTCATGGAGCTCAGTCCTCAGAGATGAAGGAGAACCTTCTTCCACCCACTTCCTGGTTCGAGGCAGACACATGCTGTTGCCCTTCCCCCTTCTTGGTGTGGTCTGTGTTTGAGCTTTGAGCACCGGTGATCACATGACCTCATGGGCTCAGGTGATCGTGATGTCACACCAAGTCAAAAGTCACAGGCGAAAGTGGGAAGGTTCTGGTGAGCTGAGGTCAGATCGGACCGCTCAGGGAGGATGGGTGAATGGCTGAAGCCCTCTTCCTGCTCAAGTCCTCCATGTTTCATCTCAGTCAGGGGGCGTTCAGGAGCCGCAGCGGTGCTTCGGTGACCAGAGGTCAGAGGTGAGGCGGGGCGAGGAGCCCGCACCCGCCGCTCCTTTGAAGTCTAAAGCCTGAGACGACACTCCATCCTCTTCAGACCTCATCAGCGCCGCTGCTCTCCACAACTGCTCAGCCATTTCACCCAAATTGCTTTTCACCGGCGACTCGTCTGGCGGTCATTTTCCAAAGTGCAGACTCGTGAATCGTCGATGTGACGAGATGTTAGTGTTCGCAGCTCCAGATTCACCCTGCTGTGATCAGGAGAGCGGCTGCTGGTCAATGCCTGTCTCTCCGTCCTTGTGGGGACCATCACCCTTTCCCCAGCCTCTTCCCCTAAACACAAGGCTCACCTGAACCAGGACTCAGAACCAGACCGGAACCCAGTTAGAATCACCCAGTTAGTTTGATGTTTCATCCTCGAATTGAGGCTGGACCTCTGGATAAGCCAGGTCCACACACACACACACACCAGGCAGCTGCTGATGCTCACTTCTTGTGGCGTCCAGGGAGAGGTCAGAGGTCAAACCGGGGACCTGAAGTCCACCTGCTGGATCCTGGCCACGTGAGCTAACAAAGCTTTGAAACTGTCCTGTAGCTTCGCATCAGCTGGTGCTAGCGAGGGGCTTCGCTCCGTTCATGGCTTCACATTGCTGGTTGGCAGATGGAGCCAGAGCTCAGCAGCAATGTTCCCTCTCATTTTTCATGTGTCTGAGCAAACCCACAAACTCCCTGAGCGGTCATCCACACCACTGTGAGGGACCCGTCGTCGGCTGTGTCTGCAATAGTTCATAATAGCGTTAAAATATTTTTCAATTTCTTGACAATTTGTGTAATTCACATGAAGGAATGGAACATGTGTGAAATTTAACATTTTTTACATTTTTAATAAAAAAAAATATAAGCATTCAATTGTTTTGGAATTGTATATTACATATACATATATATATATATATATATATATATATATATATATATATCAAGAATCTTCTAATACACGAAGTAAACTAACTCGCGTCACTGAAGGCACATTAGACCATTGGGGGCACTGGACAGACAGCACACTTCATTGACTGGCGTCTGCTCTCTGTGTATTGTCGTGTGAAACCTGCACTGCAACCGTTCCCTCTTAACTCCGCCCCCCAATTGTCACAGTGCATGCGCATGTTTGGACCGACTTGAAGAGAAATGAGCTCCTCAACATCAGCCAGCTCCAATAGTTCACTTCAAATAGCAGCTCTTCTAGTTGCTGCTAGTTCTGTTGTGTATGTGGCGGTGTCACTCGGCACCACTGCACCGAAGGACCTGTGGAAACGGCCGGTTAAGGACACACGCGGTCAAACAGCCAGTCAGCGCTTCATTTTGTTGATCTAATATCGTGAGGCTTTATGTCTTGACAGCAAGAAGGCCTGTATTCCAGAAATTGCGGTAATTTATATTCAATTCAGGATTAATTTTTGTTGCATACAGTAGATATTTTTGTGCGCTGAGCAGCAGAGATGAAGCTGAAATGTTGTCAGAATCACATCCACAGAAGATCACTGTAAAACAAGGAGGGCAAGTGAGAGTCGGGAGGGAAAGAGGCTGGATGCAGAAGCCCAGCTGGAAAGGTGAGCTGGTCCATGGTTTGCACAGGTCTGAGTGTGTTCGCAGGTGGCGTGCTTCATCTCGAATCTCGCAGGTCTCTCCCGTGGCGTCGGCACCGCTCCAGACTCCAGATGATTGTTTCTTCTCTCAGACGCCACTTGGCCCGTCCAACCTCCCCCGCTGGGCTGCTCCATGACCCGAATATTCCCCGGCGCATTAGTGGCGGCGAGAGCCGGCGAAGCGGATGCAACCTGCCGCGGGTTCAGAGTGGGTCCACCTGAGTCCAGTTAGAGCTTCTGCAGGGACACAGATGTTCTTCAGCGTGACAGCAGCGGAGGACGATGAAGACGCCAGGCGAGGCTGAGCGAGGACACCAGCCCTTTCAGTCTCACTTTCAGCTGCGGATGGACAATCTCAATCTGAAGCAATCAGATCATGAAAAGAGGCACGTGATGTGTGGTTCTCCTGAAGCCCAAGCTCCTGTCAGTCGCACTGAAGACCACTGCAGGTCCTGCGTGACCTCGGCTCTCGACGATGCAGATGTAATCCGAAGCGTGCGCTCCTCTGGTTTCCATGGCGACAGACTGACAAACAGCGTGTGGAGACCCTCCACGGCTGCTGTTTGCGTTCATTGCGCACGCCTGATGCTGCTTCGCCACTGAATTCCGAGCGGAAGGACTGTGGCAGTGTTGCCTTCAGCATCATGAAGAGCAACGGGAGCCGCGTCCCTGACTCATGGCGTCGCACGTGTTGAGAGATGATCACAATAAGGTTTCTATGACGTCATGACAAACCTGACCCCGCCCACCTCCCTGTCGCAAAAAACCTCACCCCGCCCACCTCCCTGTCGCAACAAACCTCACCCCGCCCACCTCCCTGTCGCAACAAACCTGACCCCGCCCACCTCCCTGTCGCAACAAACCTGACCCCGCCCACCTCCCTGTCACAACAAACCTCACCCCGCCCACCTCCCTGTCTCTGAACAACCAAGTGCGTTTGAGCTCACCAGCAGGTGGCGCTTCGGCTGCGAGCGTGGAGGTTATCTGGCCACCAGAGTGCAGCTGTCAGCGGAGGCGGGCTGAGGCTTCCCTCCTGATCAATGGCAGTGGAGGAGTTGAGGAGTGGAGTTTAGTGCAGACACTCTGATCAATCCATCAGTTGCTCTTCAAACTTGAGCTCATTGATCATCAGCTCAAAGCAGGTGGGACCAGATCCGTTCCGGACCTAGCTGTGAAGCGTGTCTTCGGTTCCCCAGCCCATCAGAACCAGCTGCAGTCCAGTCAGGGTGGGCGGCTCTGGCGTGTGGCGGCGACAGACGCGAGCTCTGCGCTGATGTTTCCATCAATACCAACACTGTTCTGTCCCATCTCTGGGACTCGGCCCACGCCAGAACACGAGCCACACTTTTAAACCCTCTGGATCTCCACTAAAGCTTCTGGGCTGGTCCCGGTTCAGAGCCTGGATTATTTTTGTCTGGAACCAGATAATCACATTTTATCAACAAAGCCACCCCAGAGGTGCTCCAGCTCCCAGATCCTCTCCTGGACCTCGCTGGTTGTGAACTGGCGATGGTTGCGGAACTGCGAGGCTCGGGGAGCGGCTGCGCTGCGCTGCGCCGGCCTCACCTTCCCACCTCTCACTCACTTGGTGTTGTTCCTCCATGTCACTTCTGCAGGAAAGGCTTGTGGTTTTTCTGGCTCCCACGTCTTTGACACACTTCCCTCCCTGAGGTGTCAGTGAAGGAGCGTCTCTGCCTCAGGACTTCTTTTCACCTCGTCTACTTCAGTGGATTTCAATGCGATTGTCGAATTGCTTTTGTATTTTCACATTTTGGAGATGTGATTTATCTGGTTCTTTTCTCTCATGGCTGACTCGCTGCTGTCTTTTATGGGACCTCCACGTGGCTGAGAGCAGTTCACCTCAGCGGCTCTCAGGGAGTCTGGAGGCAGGAAGCTGCACAACGAGCCTCGTGGGAGCGTTCGGCACCGTTCTTTTAATCAACTCAACAATTTCATCGATTTCATCAAGAAACCATTCAGTGTCAAGCCGGTCTCCATGGCGACGGCGGCAGTCGCTCCCTTGCCTCGGCTCCTCCGGTGTCTGCCTCAGCAGCTGCTCATTCATCCACCCAGTGAGCCGATCTGTGAGTCTCTTCATGAGTCGCTCTGTTGAGTCACTGAGTCACTTCTGACAGTTCTGGTTCTGGAGTCGTCAGTAAACAACTCACTCAGTCAGTGGGGTCTGACTCGTCCCTGACGTGTCGACGTGTGTGTCGCTGAGCTGCCTCAGTGTTGGACTGGATCTGGAGGGCGTCTGGTCCAGGATCTCGACTGTGGAGGATGAGAAAGTGCTGCTGTCCGTGATCTGAAACCAGACGACCCGACTACACACTCGCGCTTTATCACCGCCTCCCTGAAATGGAGTTATCACAGCATGTTTATCCTCCCAACGCTGCGGCTGAATAATTCAGCGCTGGAAATGACTCGCCATCCCTTTCAGCAGAAGTTCAGCTTTTCATTAAAACCTCTGTTTTGAGTCCTTTAAATGTGAGACTCGGTGAGTCCACTTCCCGTCCGGAGCACAAGCCGACTTGAATGTGTGACTCAGTTGAAGCAAAAGCCACTAGAGTGCAGCGTCGGTCAGCGAGTCTAGTATCGAGTATAAAGATGGAGACCGAGTCCCAGTCACTTGGACTTGTGACCTGGGCTACCTTCCTGCCAGACGTGTGCGACCAAGTCCGTCAACTACTAGAAAGTGAATCAGCTGCCTGCAAGTGATGAGTCTGGTCTACTTCCTGTCTTGTTTGACACGTGTGGGACTCGATAAACTCACGTCCCGTTGATTTTTGCGAGCCGTCTGACCTGGCTCACCGGGGACAGATGACATCACTTCCTGTTTACTCAACTCTGCCGCACATCCGACACTGAACTAGACAATCCACACTCAGCCAAACTCCACTCGGTCTCTACCACGCTGCGCATTACGCTGATGTTGCTTGTGCTAGGTGTGTGCGAGTCGCGCGAGGATGCTACTGATACAACAGTGGCGACTGAATGCTGTGATTCACTGTTCTGAGCTAAGACTACACTGTGTTGTGTGTGTGATTGCACGGCTCTGGGAGGATGATGACGCTGGTCGTCTTGTACAGCAAATACAGTCAGTCGCACTGTGTCCCCACAAGCCTGGTTCACACTGACCTGCTGCTCCCCAGAGCTTCTATGGTGTTTGATTTCTGCTGCACCTCAACCTCCCACCTCACGTGGCCACGACGGCTCGGACCCGCGGTCAGGTGAGCCCTCAGGATCAGCAGGCTCCAGCGTCCCCGCCGTCGCCCCCTGGCTGCAGCGCCCACATCAATATTAACACTCCGGCGCTGGAACACTCTCTCTTCCTCTGCTGCTGATGAAAGTTTGATGTGAACCACGTCGCTATGGTTCCTGGTGCAAATGAGCCGCCTGTGTCTGACACTTCAGTCACACAGAGTTGGGTGTGTGTCTGCCCTCCCAGGCCTGGCAACAGATCCAACGTGCGCATGAACAGAGACGCTCGTTTTTTTATTTCATAATCGACTCCCCGCCACGCGCCTGTAACCCCCACCTCATCCAATTTAGGCCGACATTTCTCGCACTGATACCAAGGATGACCTTTGAAGGCCGACACCACTTCCTGTGTGAAGCTCTGCTTCTTGCATCAGGAGCCTCAACGGTCGTCAAGTCATTCCAAACGGTGTTGAACGCTGGAGTCACATCCAGAGCCGCGGCTGGTCCGGCCTGGCTGATGATGATGATGTCGCGTGGTCACCAGAGGGAAGCGCTTCTCTTCCGCAGCTCTGTGTGTGGTCCACCCAGGAGTCGCACTTGTTTGTGTTGAGACACGTCAGTGGAGAGCGATGGCTCGAGCAAACACAGGGTGGAGAGTCTTAGCCAGGACACCTCTGCCGACAGCTGGCGTGTGTGTGTGTGTGTGTGTGTGTGTGTGTGTCTGGTGTTGGATTTGCTGTACTGACGGTGTGTCTGTTGTGCTCCACAGAAACTTGTCCAAGAACCCGCTGAGCACCTTGTCCTGGCAGCTCTTCCAGCACCTGCAACTCTCCGAGCTGTGAGTCTTCTTCTTCTGTCTCCTCCCGCCTGACCTGTGCGCCATCTGGTGGTCACTGGAATAAATTGTTGAGTATTGAGTGAATTCACTCCAACTTTGATTTGACTCATGGTGCAAGTCAAGTCATCTGGCGCACAATGCGAGTCAGAGTGCTACAACAGCTGAGTCCCACACACCTGAGCGAGTCCCTGGGACCCTGGGTTTTGGGTGTAACGACTTGGTTTCATGCGCATCTCGCTGAACTGTGCAAGTCACTTTCAGTCCAACTGACTCGCAGATGGATACCTGAGTCAGTGTCACCTGAGCAAGTCACTCCACATGTGGCCTCCTGTCTCACATGCTAACATCGTGGCCTCCCGTCTCACATGATAACATCAAGGCCTCCTGTCTCACATGCTAACATCAAGGCCTCCTGTCTCACATGCTAACATCGTGGCCTCCCGTCTCACATGCTAACATCAAGGCCTCCTGTCTCACATGCTAACATCAAGGCCTCCTGTCTCACATGCTAACATCAAGGCCTCCCGTCTCACATGCTAACATCAAGGCCTCCCGTCTCACATGCTAACATCGTGGCCTCCCGTCTCACATGCTAACATCGTGGCCTCCTGTCTCACATGCTACATCGTGGCCTCCTGTCTCACATGCTACATCGTGGCCTCCTGTCTCACATGCTAACATCATGGCCTCCTGTCTCACATGCTAACATCGTGGCCTCCTGTCTCACATGCTAACATCGTGGCCTCCTGTCTCACATGCTACATCGTGGCCTCCTGTCTCACATGCTAACATCATGGCCTCCTGTCTCACATGCTAACATCATGGCCTCCTGTCTCACATGCTAACATCATGGCCTCCTGTCTCACATGCTAACATCATGGCCTCCTGTCTCACATGCTAACATCATGGCCTCCTGTCTCACATGCTAACATCGTGGCCTCCTGTCTCACATGCTACATCGTGGCCTCCTGTCTCACATGCTAACATCATGGCCTCCTGTCTCACATGCTAACATCGTGGCCTCCTGTCTCACATGCTAACATCGTGGCCTCCTGTCTCACATGCTACATCGTGGCCTCCTGTCTCACATGCTAACATCATGGCCTCCTGTCTCACATGCTAACATCATGGCCTCCTGTCTCACATGCTAACATCATGGCCTCCTGTCTCACATGCTAACATCATGGCCTCCTGTCTCACATGCTAACATCATGGCCTCCTGTCTCACATGCTAACATCGTGGCCTCCTGTCTCACATGCTACATCGTGGCCTCCTGTCTCACATGCTAACATCATGGCCTCCTGTCTCACATGCTAACATCGTGGCCTCCTGTCTCACATGCTAACATCGTGGCCTCCTGTCTCACATGCTACATCGTGGCCTCCTGTCTCACATGCTAACATCATGGCCTCCTGTCTCACATGCTAACATCATGGCCTCCTGTCTCACATGCTAACATCATGGCCTCCTGTCTCACATGCTAACATCATGGCCTCCTGTCTCACATGCTAACATCAAGGCCTCCTGTCTGTTCTGTTGATGTTGGGTGTGAATCCAGTGGATTAATTCTGCTTCCACTCGTCCATGTTTTGTTTTGAGTTGTGACCTTTAAATCCCTGAAGGTCATCAACACTCCGCCTGCAGGTTTATTGTCTCGCGTGGTCCGTTTCAATCTGGCCCAGTTTTACACGCCTGTCAGACTGTGATTGGACAATCTCCGAGCAGATGAGTGCTGGTCCAGAGGCCGTGGACGGAGGTCAAGCGCAGACCGAGGAGGCGTGAATAATGTATGAGGGACGTCAGCACCTGGTAATGAGAACAGATTCCTGCGGTGGACGCGCGCTCCAGGAGCTCGCCTGATCTCCCAGCGCTCGCGGCCCAACAGCCTTGATTAGCTCTGTCACATTTCAGATCATAATCTCTGCTGGAGTCCAGTGGCGCCGCAGAGGAGAGCTGCTCAACATCACGCAGACGGACGGCCGCTGCATGTGCTCTGCACGTGTGCTGTGATATCGCCCTGGTGGTGGATGGTGATGTTGGCACGTAGTGACGCCATCGCCCTTTCCCCAGCCACTGAACCCAAACACGTAAACCAGCGCTTGGAACCCAGTTAGAATCACCCACTTATTTCCACACTTTCCTCGATGAGGAAATGAGGTCTGGAACAGTGAGGACCAGCCAAAATGTCCTGACTCTGTTGCTTAGTTTTTCACTCTGGTCCTGTACAAGAACACACACACACATTTTGCCAACACCTTCAGTTTGATAAATGACTGTAGTTCTGCAGCGTGAGTGTGTCGGGCCGACCTTCAGGGCGTCGGACCCAGGTGACCCAGGTGCCTGGGAACCTCACGGGAGGAAGAGTATTCTGCCACTCAGAGCTCTCCTCAATGTGGCAGGAGCCACTGACCTGGAGTTCAGCGTCTCCTCGTCACCGTAGGATGTGGTTTCTGATCTGTCTCCTGGTGTCGCAGGCGTCTGGAAGGCGTGGTCTTCGACTGCGGCTGTGACATCCGCTGGATCCAGCTGTGGCAGCAGAGGTTCGAGGCTGGGCTGCACACACAGCAGCTCTACTGCAGGGTCGGAGCCTCCAAGATCAGGCTGCACAACATGTACATTCAGAACTGCGGTGAGTCAGAGGAGCTGGTGCTGGTGAGGAGGAGGGGGGGGGGGGGGGAGAGGAGGAGGAGGAGGAGAGGAGAGGAGGAAGAGGAGGATCTGGAGGAGGAGGGAAGGAGGAAGAGGAGGATCTGGAGGAGGAGCGAAGGAGGAAGAGGAGGATCTGGAGGAGGAGGGAAGGAGGAAGAGGAGGATAAGTTGATGCTGATGGTGATGATGATGGTGATGATAGTGATGAAGATGGTGGGGATGATGATGGTGATGATGATGGTGAGGATGATGGTGATGAAGATGGTGATGATGGTGATGATAGTGATGAAGATGGTGGTGATGGTGATGATGATGATGATGGTGATGATGATGGTGATGATGATGATGATGTTGATGATGATGGTGATGATGTGATGAAGATGATGATGGTGATGATGATGATGATGGTGATGATGATGATGGTGAAGATGATGATGATGGTGATGATGATGATGGTGATGATGATGATGGTGATGATGGTGGTGATGATGTAGATGATGATGATGGTGATGATGAAGATGATGATGGTGATGATGGTGATGAAGATGATGATGTGATGATGAAGATGATGATGATGATGATGATGGAGATGAGGATGATGATGGTGATGATGATGGTGATGATGATGATGGAGATGAGGATGATGATGGTGATGATGGTGATGATGATGGTGATGATGAAGATGATGATGATGATGATGATGGTGATGAAGATGATGATGGTGATGATGGTGATGATGATGGTGATGATGAAGATGATGATGATGATGATGGTGATGACGATGATGATATGATGATGATGGTGATGATGGTGATGATGATGATGAAGATGAAGATGATGATGATGATGATGGTGCTGGTGGTGAAGATGATGATGAACATCATAATATCATCATCATCATCATCTTCATCCTTCTCTGGAGGAGCTTTGCTGTGTTGTGATCGGTGCCTTTGGCGGCTGCTCACCTCAGGCCCATGTTGACAGTTGTTGCTGACTTTCATGTGAATGTAGCTCCTTCATCTACTATTGTGATTTAACCCATGATGTGGAGTCATGCCATGAGAATGAAGGAGTGCGTCTCTCTCTGTGTCCTCGCTGGCTCCAGACCTGCCTGAGATCAGTGTGAGCCACAGCAGTGTGTTGGTGACGGAAGGCGACACCGTGACGGTGAGCTGCAACGGATCGGGGTCCCCGCTGCCCGAGGTGGACTGGACTGTGGGGGGCCTGCACTCCATCAACACTCACCTGGTAGGACTCCCTCAGCAGCCGGTGACGCGGCTCCGCTGAGAGACCGGCTCTGCTGTCTCTTGTCTCCGCAGTCCAACGTCTACTGGCCCAACATCCACTCCATCAACCTGACGCTCTTCAACCTCAGCCGCCAGGACAACGGCTTCCAGCTGACCTGCATCGCCGAGAACGTGGTGGGGATGACCAACGCCTCCGTCCAGCTGGCCGTGCAGTGTGAGTCCTGCTGGCTGGATCCTGTGACCGCGCCCTCCTGGCTTGGCTCCATTCCACGCTTGAGTTTGTTGCCCTCCTCACTTCTCTCTCCTTCCTCCTGGAATTCTTTTGGGTTTTTTTTTTTCATGGTCTCAGGTGTAGTGAAGGAGGCACCGCCCCCTGCCGAGTCACCTCCCGACTCCCCAGGTCACGGACATGACACGCTGTCAACATCTCTTTGTCCAAAAGTAACTTCTTATAAAAACAAACATCTGGCTCAAATCATGGTGAACAGAGATGAACTGAGCAGCTGTTGCCACGGTAACCCTGTCAGATGCAGGAGTCTCCTGGGCAGCTGTTTGACTCAGAGGACCCTGAGAGAAAAGACAGATTTTCATCCTGATTCTTTCCCTGACCACAGACAAGAGAAGCCAGAGTTGTATCAGCTGTGCATCTGAACCTTCACACATTCATTCAAACCAAGTCCATATGAAGCCCCGCCTCCTGATGGGATCCACAGAAGCAGGTGGATTTTCATCCCTGTTGGCTGTGAGCTGGGGGGCAGGGGGAGGAGCGTCCTGCCAAACTCCTCCTCCCATGAAAGCGTTAGTTCAGTAAGCCACTGTCGACAGTGTGGAACTCACCAGCGTCACACATCCCACCAATCACAGGCCGCGAGTGTCGGGGACTCGCCAGATGTGGAGAGCCGGCAGCTTAAACTAACATGGAGGCCGAGCCACGGCTGTGAAATGAGCAGGTGGGAACCCCCCGTGTAGCCATGACTCAGGGACGTGCAGAGGCTCCGTTTCACAAAGACTCAATGACTGGTTCAACAACAGGAGGACTCAGTGACTGACTCATTAGAACGACTCGGCGATTCCACCGGTTGAAGAAGAAGCACAGGCGCCGTCTTGACTTCCCCGTCTCCTCTCTCCTAGTTCCTCCCGTCATCCTGAAGCTGGCGGAGCCGGAGAGGCGCCACGACACCTGTATGGAGTTCACGGTGCGCGGCTTCCCGCCGCCCCAGCTGCGCTGGTTCCACCGGGGGCAGGAGCTGCAGCAGAACGATTACGTCCGCACGGTGATGGACTTCTACCAGGACGTGCTGGAGGGCTGCCTGCTCTTCCAGAACCCCACGCACCTCAACAACGGCGACTACACGCTGGAGGCCAGCAACGCTCTGGGCACCGCCACCAAGACCGTGTACGGGCACTTCCTCGTGGACATGGACCACGAAGGTGAGCCCGCCGCGACCTCTGACCCCAGGCGGTCTCCCTCTCCTCGTGTGTCTGCCGGCTTGTGCCTCACTGCTCCTGCCATCTGAGGGAGCGTGAGAGAGCCGGGCTCAGACAGTCGACTCACAGTTCCACCTGCTGTCTTCTCTCTCCGCAGACATGGTGGTGCTGGGTGAGTTGCACACACACACACACACTCCTCACCACCTCTGGCTGTCATGCTCCACCCGCTCTTCTCCTGCAGTGGTCAGTGGCCTCCATCGCGAGCGCCACACTCCGGTGCTCCTTGGTCCCACTCTGACCACAGAGTCGTGTCTGTGGTGTCTGACCCCTCTGCTGCTAGCGTTAGCAGCTGCTCTGCGTCCGCTCACCTTCAGTCAGCAGCTGCAGCATCACCACTGCTGACCTTCACCTTTGACCCTTTCCCCACAGCTCACCTCACTTCCTGTTCCGCGTGAGACGAGGAGGTTCAGTCGGAGATGGTGTTGTTGTGTGTCTGATCCTTGACGGCTCCAGAACCCGAGAAAAGGCGGGTGGGGGAGGAGAGGAAGGGAGGAGGGGCGGTGGGTCTGGTGAAGGTCACTCTCCTTATTGGATTTGCATCAGCAGTTTTCCAGCTTCAGTTAACCAGCCACAGTGAACAAGTCACTCTGGAGAGAGAGAGAGAGAGAGACAAGGTGTGCATCTGTGTGAGTGAGTGAGTGAGTGCGTGTGTGTGTGTGACTTTTAAACCAACACAGTGAGGACATCTTGGCCGGTCCTCACTCAGGCCTCAGTTTGACAGCTGGGTCATTATCAGTGGCTGTTAGTTTGGCTCAGAGTCCAGGTTCAGTTCAGCCAGGTGTTTGAGATGCTCAGGTTGAGGGGGAGAGGCTGGGGAAAGGGTGATGGCCAGGAGAGGTCCCCACAAAGATAGGAAGACAAACCTGTGTGTATGTGTGTGTGTAGCCCTAACCATCCTAAACACATGGCTCACCAGAGCCAAGTTATTCTGGGGTCTTCATCCTCAAATTGAGGCTTAACCTTGTGGGGACCGGGGAAAGCGGTGGTGGGGATGGCGGCGTCCACCGTCTCTCGCTCCGTCACTCTCCCACTGCGGGCGTGCGCTCATTCGCCGGCTGATGTGCCGCCGCAGGCCTCCTGCTCTGCCTCTGACACCACGCCGCTTCATTTCACGCCTCCTGCGCTGCCCAGATCCGCCGCCACTCACACGCTGGACTCCGCAACCTGCCACATGACGGCGCTCCTCCAGGCACTCTGGTTTCCTCCCACCCACCACAAACACACAAATCTGGTTCATAATCTCCTGAAACAGGCCGAGCGACATCTGTCAGTTAGTGACCGTGATGACTGAGGAAGGAACGGGAACTAAAGACGGGAGTTACCCAGAGCTGGAGAAGAAGAATCCCATCTCAGGCTAAGTGAGGCCTGACATTGTTGTGCTGAGAAACCAAGTGAGCAGAGAGAGTCTGTGGGAGGAGCCCACGGGTCAGACCCAGAGGAGCGTCTCACGCCTGATCCAGGACCTGGTCTGGTGTCGGCAGCCTCGCGACGCTTCTGTGTCGGTGATGAAAGGCACGCGCTGACGCAGCAGCTCATCCGACGTCTGTGTCTTGCAGGTCCCTCGCACCCGGAGCACCCGGAAGATGGCGCCGGTCGGCCCGAGGAGGACACGTTCGGAGTGAGTCCTAAACTGTGTTGTGTCAGGAGGGCGTTTGGCTCGGCCCGTTTCCACCCGATACTGGCCAGGCTGCTGCCGCCGTCACCGCCGGCTGACGTCATCGCGCACGCTAGCTTGTCTGCTAGCTTCACCGCGCCAGCTTCAAGCGCTGCTGCTGCCGTCACCGCCGGCTGACGACTGTCTGGTCTCTCAGGTGTCCATCGCCGTGGGCCTGGCGGGCTTCGCCTGCGTCCTGCTGCTGGTCCTCTTTGTTCTCATCAACAAGTACGGACGTCGCTCCAAATTCGGAATGAAAGGTGAGTGGGCATGTTTGCCTTCAGACTGTAGAGGGACTGGACGTCCTGCTGGATCATTTGCTTGTGAGCCTGTGTCAGAAGCAGGATGAGGAGGGCGGGATTTGCTTTTGGAGCTGAGTTCTGTTTGGATTCTACAACGTTCTGAGGATCTCCCGATTCATTTCTATGACTTCTGCTCATGTGACCAGAAATCCTGACTTATTGAAGCGATCGAGTCGCTGAAGCAAATCAACATGTGGATTTACCTCTTTCACACTTGCTGCTGCTGGCGGTGTGTGTGTGTGTGTGCGCGGTAACACTAGCGCCACCCACTGTCCGACTGAGCCCATGGGAAGCGCTGTAACGGCTGTGTCCCGCTCTCTTCCTAGTTCCGTCCTGCTGGTGACCCCGGGCGGCAGAAGAGGCTCTGCAGCCCTGTGTCACGCTCCAGCCGATCAATAGCTGTGGTCGCCACGCTCTCCGATGACTCGCCGCTTTACCTGCTGCTCATTCATCCTCCACACCGCAGTCGCACGATGGAAAGCAGGATTCATTAGCGCACGCCAGCTGTCAATCACGGCGAGCTACTCAATAGGATTAATACGGCTTTTGTTCTGGTTGGGTCGGATCCAGGTCTGGATTTATGGCTCTGGCGCTGGCGGTCTGAGTGACGATCCTGAACCAGGAGGGCAGCCATGATGATGATGATGATGAAGGTTCAGCTTCAGATGATCGCTCGGCTCATGACTCACAACCTGCCGCGCTGCAGCATCACCTGCGTCATGTGACTTGCAGTGGTCAGCCCCGACACGCCCGGCGAGTGACCCCGGCCGGGGTCAGAGGTGACGAGTCAGAGGGCCACTCTAGACTCTGCACTGGTGGGTTTGACGGCCTGTTGGGGGAGGAGCCTGGAGAGGTTCAGTGTCCTGAGCTCGACCACGGTTGTGGAGTGGACCTTCTTGTCGCAGTGCAGCTCAGTGCACAGAGCTGAGCCAGAAGGAATGTCCCTCCGTGGTGTGGCAGACTCCGAGTGCTGGAGGGAGACAGGGGCCCCAGGAAGACGAGGCGCAGCTCTTCATGCGTTTGCGAGGTCACGGCTCGACGCGGCAGGTCCTCTGAAGGCATCAGGACTCGCCCGGCTGGCTCAGAGTCCTGGCTCAGGTCAGGTTAAGGAGGAGAGGCTGGGGAAAGGGGGGCCAGGAGAGGTCCCCACAAGGATGGTGAGACATATGTGTGTGTGTGTGTGAGAGAGAGTCTTGACCCCAGACTCTGCTGCGAGGTTTCCAGAAGCCATTACCTTCAGACGGAGCCATCATGGATTTCCACAGCTCTGAATCACTGCTGCTGTTTTGCTTGTTGCCGTTTGATGATCAACCTTTTTTTTTTTTCAATGAGCTGGAAGCGTGATTTGTGTCACCTGCGGCGGCCCGCCTCCCGACTGCCCTCCACCGCTGAGCGTCAGCTCGCCGCGCGGCTCCGCTGAAGATGTCAGTCGAGTCCGTCTTTCTCTTGAGAGAAAGAGCTGCTCAGTGATGAGCGTCGCGCGATGAGCGCAAGGGTCCTCATCATGAGTCAGCTGACCCTGCTGTCCTGTTCAGCCGCCATGTTGGATCCTGAGACGCCACGCAAGGCAGCAGAACACTAGGTTTTAGAGAGTGAAGGAAGCAGCGGTGGCGCCTGGACTCACAGAGCCGTCCTCAGCGGCGCCGCACCTTCAGGCCTGACACACACACACGCGCTGGTGCATGACGTGCCAGGCCAGCTCACGCTCGCCTCAGTCACATGGCCTCCTCCAGCCCGCAGAAGAAACACACCCCGCACGCTCGGCCCCCAGAGGGCAGCCAGTTCTGAGAGCCGCCAGTGAGACACATGGCGAACCACGGGGCTCATGTCACCTTCCCGGCTCTTCTCTCTTTGGTCCAAGCGCAGACGGGCTGCTCCTCGGAGCCTCGTCGTGCGGGGTGGAGTCCACGCTTCACCTGCCACCGACGTCACCACGTTGACCGGTACCTCACTCCCATTACTGTGTACTGCTGCATGTATCACAGACAGTAGAACTACTGCAGTACCACTGATAGCACTGCAGGTGTTTCCTCTTCTGTGACCTCCACGTTTCATCAACCTTCATCCCTCTTGCTTGTCCACCTTCATTACCGCCCTGACTTACTGGGACCAATGATGATGAAGGAATGATCTCTGGAGCGTCTGTACAGAAGAAGACTCCTCTTTTGTAGACCTTGTTGTTTCAGCCAACACACGTCCTCCATCACCTCATCTACTCCACCGTCTCACATGCTTCATCAGTTAATGCATCATCATCCCATCAACCATCACCTCACACCGACACCATTTAGCATCTTCCTGTCGCCGCTCCTCCAGACATCTCCACCATCCCACATGCTCTGTCTCCTCACATCCTCCATCTCATCTCTTGCATTATCTCGCTTCCTGTCCCGTCGTGAATCCTCCCTCGTCTTTCGTCCTCTCAGATCCATCTCCTGACGTCCTCTGCCTCCTGCACTCCTCCATCTTCTCCCAGCCTCTCTGGTCTTCCATCCTCTCACGTGGTGCTCTGCTGACCTTCACGTGAACATCTCAGTCACTCTCCGCTCCTCCGAGATGGAGGCTCTGAAAGCTTCTCCGTCCAGGCGTGACTCCTGTTGTCATCCAGAGAGGAGGACAAACAAGAGCTGCTGACTTATTGATGGGGATGAAAGGCGGCTGGTGGTCTTCTCGGGTCACCTGACTGACGACTGAAGCTATATTTTGTCTCGCTTTATTTCTCTTAGCCACTAAGTGCTCGCTGTCCGCCGCCTCGCTGCTCGCCGCACCAATCGAAGCCACTGATTCGCTCGGAAAGCTTTTCGCTGCCATCAATAGTTGAGTAGTTTTAAAAAATATATATATATTTATTTATTTTTAAATCCAGCAACAATGTGGAATCTTAGAAATGTCAGGACTCGGCTGAATACAGATGTGGGAGGAGGAGGAGGAGCCGCCGCAGTCTTCTGCCGCAGCAGCCGCCTCTCGCCTGAAGGGAAATGTTCACAAAAGATTAGCTCGCTCCTCTTGTCAGCTGCCGAGCTTCGCAGAGGAGCAGGAGTCGAGCAGATTTGTGTTTCCTCTGTAAACACGTTTGAGGGAGATGCAGAGACGAGCCAGCGCTCGGGTGCCACCTCTGCTCCTCTCCTCTTCCTCCTTCTCCTTCTCCTTCACCTCCTCCTCTCCTTCTCCTCCTGCTCCTTACAGCTCCTCACTGCTCCTGCTCCTCACTGCTCCTGCTCCTCACTGCTCCTCACTGCTCCTGCTCCTCACTGCTCCTCACTGCTCCTGCTCCTCACTGCTCCTCACTGCTCCTGCTCCTGCTCCTCACTGCTCCTGCTCCTCACTGCTCCTCACTGCTCCTTCTCCTGCTCCTCACTGCTCCTCACTGCTCCTCACTGCTCCTGCTCCTCACTGCTCCTTCTCCTGCTCCTCACTGCTCCTCACTGCTCCTTCTCCTGCTCCTCACTGCTCCTGCTCCTCACTGCTCCTGCTCCTGATACTGATTCTGACACTGATGCTGATATACTGCTATACTGCTATACTGCTATACTGATACTGATACTGCTGCCGCTAACTCTGTTGGCCCTGGTACTGATACTGCTACACTGATGCTGACTGTGAGTACTTTTACTGCAACCATATCTCTTTCTCCCACTGCTTTCATGTGCAAACACGTCTACAGTACCAGCACTTGGTCCTAGTAGGAGGAGTAGCACTTCCACCTGTGGCAGAAGTACCCAGAACTGCGTCAGCTACCGCACATCTGCCAGGGCTCCAGCATGTACTTGGACGAAGTGTATTTACTTTGTGCGCTTGGGTGTACGAATAGAGAAGGCATCGGTGGAGTCCCGGTGACAGAAGCCACCTGCTTGTGTGGAGCGCTACGCCGCACCTCAGACTCACTGTTAATTTCACCAGGACGCTTCCGCCCCCTGGAGGACGTGGCTGATAACTGGCGTGCTGTTGTTGGCTGTGCCTGAAATAGACTCTCTGTCGACTAATGAAGGCTTTAATGTCTCACCAGACCATGGTTCGGGGACAGTGCCGACTCAGCCGGGCGCCGATTAACAAAAGATGGCTGCACTCGCTCAACTTTCTGCTCCGAGGAGAGGGACGTTGGTCTGGGCCTGAGTGTTAGCGTCGGCCCCCTGCTGGCCCGTGGTGGAATATTCATAATCTGACGCAGTCGAAGGTCAAAAGGTCAACCTCACTTCAAAAGAAAGGGTCGCGAAAACATCCAAATGTCAAAAAAACTGCAGTTGTAATGATGTGTTTGCACAAGATGGCCGACAACAGAAACCGAGTAAATGTTCAGGCACTCCTGCGTCGACTCGGAAAGAGTCTGTTTCAGCTCCCGCCAGCGATTGTGTGTGTGTGTGTGCCGGGGAGGCGCGCTGACCTCCAACTGCTCGATAAGTCCGTCTGAATTTTAGCCAGCGGCCCAGCGGGGAGCCGTGTTATGTAAGAGCCCAACACCGAGGTCGCGCTCACTCCCACGCTGCAGCTCCAGCGCGGTTGCTCAGTGATGGAGGTGATGTGATGTGGGACTCCACGGCCTGTTTCCTTGACGATCGGCTGCCACGAGAGCGAGGAGATGAGACTCGCACCAGTCACACCTGCCTTTGACATTGGTTTTGTGGTCTTCTTACATACTGAAAGGATTTTTCAGAGAAGACTTAACTGACAAATGTAGAGTGTAAAACTATCAAGCGGAGGTTGGATGAAGGAGGTGAAGAAGAGGGTGCAGGCAGGGAGGCCACCTCTGCTTTATAATGGTGGAGACTCAGGAGTCAGAGATGAAGGTGCTGAGGTTGTGGGACTGGCTCCACCTGGTGCAGTCCAGTGCCTGAGCTGAGCCTCCTCTGTCTTCTGATGGTGTTGGCGCTACGCTAGCACGCGAGCTGGTGTGTTGAAGACGGTGCTGGGCGTGAGGGGGGCCGCTCTGGTGTCGAGGGAAACGCTGTAGGTTTGCTCCGCCGCCATGTGGTTTCCAAGCCCTGACCTCGATGCTCCTGGAGCACCTGCATCCTTCAGCAGGAGCTGCTCCGGTTCTGAATGACTCGCGAGGCCGTTACGGAAATGCCACGGCCATCTGCAGCGCTCCGAGTGTGAAATGAAGACGGAGTGCGTGTCGCGCCGCGAGGAGGGGCCGTTACCGGCTTCTCAAAGGCGGCAGATGATGTCAATTTAGCAGGTCACGCTCCCATGGGTCGCCGCATCTTTCACCATCGACGTCGGTGTGACACCTCAATCCCGGTAATGAGTCAGAAGTGGCTGCGGTTCACGAGGAGCCGCCGCAGATAAACGGCCGTGTCGCCATGGCGATGATGAGGTGCTGCCAGATGGCATCGGATGTTGATTCTGCGGAGTCGGCGCCGTGATCCTCGCCGCTGAAGGATGCTGTGATGATGAAGACACACTGTGGAGGCTGGCTGTCATGTGACCTGCGAGTCTCACAGATGGAGGGAGTGACTGGACGAGTCACAGCAGGTGCACAAACATGAGCTGCTCCGCAGGTCACATGTCAGAGGCAGGCTGGTGAACATGGCGGAGGCTGAGCCATGGTTTACCATACCGGTCCCAAACAACTTGACAGGAAATAAGCAGCTGCCCGTGATGAAGAAAAACCGGGTATAAAATAAATATGCTATGTGATGTTCCGTGACCAGTTTCCGGGCTGGCAGCGCTGTCCTCACAGGGCGGAGGTGTGGAGGGGGGGTGGAGTCTGAGAGGTGAAGGTGCGTGTGAGCGGCTCATTCAAACAGCAGCTGCTGATCTAGAGGCTCAGAAACAGCCTGGAGAGAGATGGAGCTGGAGGTCGGCCATGTTGGTTTATAGTGTCGCTGCACCACTCACTTCCTCAGTTCTGACTTCCCTCTGTTCTACGGGTCCATCATGGGAATCTGGACATCTAGGATTCAGGATCCTTCACGTCCGAACCGCGAGCCTTGGCCCCAAGATTTGGGGGACAATGTGAGCGTTTGGCGTCGCACTTCATCTCAACAAGGACGTGGGAATGTGGGTCAGTGAACGGCACCGTGTCAGTGATTAGAAACACTGGCGTCTTCAGTGGAAGCAGAGAGACATGTTGCATCACATCATGAGACGGCGCTGACAGAGAGCGAGAGTGTGATTTAATGCCACCCTCAGGGACGGCTGTGATTTAAGAGCGTCCCTAAAGCAACACTCATTTCTGGGTCATGTGGATTTATACATCAAGTCAAGTGTGGTCCGTTCATGTTCGCTGCAACAGAGTTTGGTCCGGATCTTCTCCCAGAAGGATGTCACTCAGTTAGCCAGCCGTCATGGGGTCACGGGGGCAGCAGCTGGATCACAGAGACCCGACTGCCGGCTGTGACACTCTTCTTCTCCACAGAGACTCCAGGAGCTTTTGAGTGAAAGTCATCCTGAGAGGAACTTCCCAGCTGTTGCTTCCCATGCTTAGATCACTGAGCGTGACATCATCAGAACTGGACTGGGTGTTTGCTCCATCAGCTAATGGCTAAAACCGCGGGTGACGGCGAGTCAGAAGAGTGGTACCAGCGCTGGCTGTGACTCGGTGCGGCTCAGTTCTGGCCTGGCCTGATGCCGCCGTGCCGATAAGATCCTCGCCGCCTCACTATCTGATCCACCAGGCGAAATGTAATTTCCTCTTGGCGTGGAGGGAAAAAAAAAGATGCAAAACAAGAAAACATTTTGAATCAGTGATTAATGGCTGGTGTTTGCTTGGCTGGCTGCAGCCCAGATGCCGCGGCTGATAGCGGTTCTGGTGGGAGAGTGTGGGCCCAGTGAACATCCTTAACCTGAGAGCTCTCCCTCCCTCTGGCCTTGTTTTGCCGCTGACAACATGACATTTGGAGAGCAGATTGCCTGGCCTTTTCTGAGGGCTGGACGTGAGCTCGCCCTGACAAGAGACACAAAAGATAACTGCTCCTGCCGCAATTATTACACTGGTCCAGCCGCTGTCATCTGCTGCAGATAAACACCGGCGGCTGTGGATTTGCAAATCAAATTAGTCTCAGCGACAGTGAAACAGTCTCCGCCGCTGCCACATGCGGGAGAGGCGCCGCGCTGTGGCCGACTGTCGGCTTGCAGAACCGGTTTGGAAACAAATTTGTTTTTCACCAGCTGAAAGTGGAGGATTTCAAAAGTGGTGAGCGCGTGACGCATGTTAGGTGTGTTCCCGGCGTGACCGGCGGCGCAGGCCTGACCAGGAGGACGCGCTCTCAAGTCTTTCCAGCGGTTAGGGAGGCCCGCCTTCCTCCGACACGGACACCGCAACAAAGTCCCCCAAAACAGCAAGTGCCAGCAAGAACAGGTGGAGCACCGTGCCTCACCAGGACGAACAGCAGAAGTGAGTCAGGAAGTGGACCTCGGAGGGTGCCGCAGTCAAGAGTGCAGCTGGCATAAGTGACATGTCGGGTGGAACTCCTGGTGTCCACCCAACACAGGCTGTGCCACTGCAGCGCAGCCACAATGCTGCGGCACCTCGTGATGCCAGGCGTGGAGGCAGGTTGCACCACACCTGCGGCACTATGGGCATTTCAGTGTTGCACCAGCTTTGTGAGAACAGTGTCAGCACTGAAGAACATCCTCAGCCTGTGTTGGGTGTGTGTGTGTGTTGCCGTGTCCGCGTGCCACCTGACCGCACTGTACCACAAAGGTTGTCCGTGCGGTCAGAGCCATGTCTCGCATGCTCTTCATGTGATGGCTTCCTTTGTTGCCTGTGAACCACGTACCAAGTGAGACGGTCTGTTATCTGATGCCTTGGTGCCGATGTCGCCGTCATGTCCACTGTTGTTCGAATGTCTGCAGTGTTGCACCACAAGTGCGTGGCACAGCACACAGACACGAGTCAGACCCTGGAGAGTGGACGGCATGTGTAACTGCACAGCCTGCACCTGTGGAGGCCTGAGCTGTGTGGCACCACCTATCTTTGTCGGCTCATTGCCGTGGTTATAGTGATAGATGCTTTGGAATATTGTGAGACTGTTTCACCCTTCTGTTTGCCAACGTCTTCCTGCCCTCTGCTTTACACGGACGTGGCTGGCCTGCTGTCACATGACGGTCCTGCTGAAGGCTCCGGAGCTGGCCCGCGGTCCAGGTGGTCTCACCCCGCCCCCAGCGTCGCCTGTGAGGCCACGTCTTCACATCTGACGCCTCAAAACTCCTTTTATAAAGCCAAGAGTCAGACTCCACAGTTCACTCAGAGTTCGCTGCTGCGCCGCCCCAACAATAATCCCTGTTTATTAGCACCTGTCGCTACTGTACTTAGCCGTATTAGCCGCCACCTCACGTTGCCCCCGGAGTCTTAATCCCCCCTCGCCTGCCGAGTTCCTGCCGGTGGAGCTGCCGCACTCAACTGCATCACCCAGAGTGATAATTAGCCTCGACTGCTCAAGTCATTTACAAACTACAGCAGCGCCATTTAGCAAATGGAGGCAATTAAGCAGGGACGCTAACGCGGCCAGTAACGCGGAATTAACAGCAGCACGGGGGGGGGGGCTGCTGTCTACTGAGGCTCAGGCCTCTGACCACCGTTTCAGAGATGAGCATCAGCGCCTCCTGGTGTTGCACAAGAGGCACACGTCCGCTTGTGTGTCAACAGAGTCCCGCTAAAACAACTTTCTGGGCCAGTGGTGAACAGCTCACTCTGAAGCGCTGTAAGGGCCAGAGCTTCCAACGGCGACTTGATCCGAGCGCTGACCAATGAACCGACTTTCGTGTGACTCGGTGTTCAGCGCTACTGAGCCATGTTAGCGCAGCGCTTCAGGCCCCAGGCTCCGGCGTCAAGGTAAACATTTTGTGCTAACACCAGTTTATTCCATTGTGTACTCGTTTATGACGGTGGGCGCTGGCTGGCGTTGCCGTGGTGACAGCAGCCTTGGTGCTAGCAGTCTGAATGATCCCATTTCTGTGACGATCATTTGACATCCAACTTTGTCACCTTCACCCGACCCTCGCGCCACACTCGGCCCCTCACGTCGACTGACGTTGCTGCCGCTGTGACCAAACACCGCGAGGAAGAGGCTCAGGGCGTGTGCACGTGAGACTCTGAGGGGAAACTTTAAAGAACGGCCCTGAGCATGAAACCCTGCAGCCGGACCATAGCCTGGCGACGTGCTAGCACCTCCACTGCTGAAAATATGGCTCGCGTCACTTCGGCAAAATGAGAGCCAGAAAGCATGAGACCTGGTGCATCGTGAACATGAATGTCTGAGCCGCGTGTGACTGGAGTCGCCCGTGTGTGTTGCTGCTGCCACCTACTGTCCTGATGAGCTCGCTGCTGTCTCTGAAGGTTTCAAGCCTGAAAAGTCTGGAACTGACCGGATAAATGCAGAGCAACAAGGCAGGCGGCGAGCGAGCTGCTCGGCCGAGGTCTGCTCTCCCAGAGTGCTTTTCTGCTTGGGGCCCATGGTCTGTGACGTGTTTGAGAAGGTGGTTTCCATGGTGTTTCCAGGAGGTTTTGAACTTGTTTAGCGCCGCGTGTTTGCCTTGCTTTTTCATCCCTCCCTACCTCTCCGTGGCTCTCGCCTCTCACATGTGGCGCCGCTCACAAACTCGGCCTCTTTTGAACTGAACCTCTTCTGAGCACTCAGTGGGCCACTGGCCACTTGATCTTCTGAAACCAGTCGAGTAAAGAGCCGCTCCGCTCCGGCTGGTCCGTCAGCACGATCCAAGACTTTGCTTAAGGAGGACGTCTTTGAGAGCGGAGTAATTAGCAGAGGAGGCGCCTCCGTCTCAGGCAGAGCAGTGGAATTGTGCCGCACTCGACTGCTCGGGTCTGATGTGACTAATCCACTGTAAGCAGAAGTGAAGCTGCAGGTTAATGGATGCGTTCTCTATTTCCTCACGCCAAGTGCCCGGCTGCTCTGGATCTGAGCCTCCGCTGGCAGAAAACTGCCATCTCACGTGTTGGAGAGGTGAGTGTCAAAGTGGCGGACTCCTCCTCTGGAGCGATGACATCATCCAGGCGACATCACAGATGTTGACCTGGGGTGACACGGGCAGGAGCTCTCACTCCTCTCCGTCTTTGTCATGTTTATTTAAGCGCCGCTTGTGCTCACCGTCATAATCGTCCCATTTGGAGCCTCAGCGTGGCGCCCAGCTGCGGGGGGGCAGGGGGGGGCAGGTGTTGTGTAATGAGACCGTCCAGTGGTGAAAAGCACCTGCAGCAGCAAAACACAGTCCTGCCCTGGGCCTCCCGCCGCGCCGCCGTCTGCCGAGCTTTATTGAGTCTCGCCCTGCTGATGCTGAAGGTGTCTCTCTGAGTCTCCTGCTGCAAGATCGCTCCTTATTCCTGGACGCCGTCACCAGCACCTCCGAGCGACGCGGGTTTAACGGTTGGTCTGGACCGCAGTGCCGTGGAGCGCGGGGGAGGGGACGCAAGCCAAAGTGCTGTTGTCTAGTCGCCGGTTTGTAACAGGGGCCGTCAGGCCAACGACAAACCCTCCGACCTGGAAGTTCTGGTCCCGGCTGGCGCCTCCATATCGTCCGCCCGTGTGCAGAAACATGTCCTCATCGTTTGTCCACGGATCAGTCGAAGCCTTGCTTCACTGATGAACAGGTGACTTGTTTACTCGCCGTCACACGCCCCGCTCTGTCGGCGTACAGTGAGGCGGTCCTCGGCCTGTGGTCTAGAGCCAGGCCAGGGGAGGTCTTGAAAACCTGGATCATCTGGTGACCGCCCTCGCCCCCTGCAGACAGCAGCCGCGGGCGAAAGCTAGACTGTGTCCCACAAAGGCACTTATTCGATCCAAAACTTGTGTTCAGCTGGTGCAGTGGTTCACTTCGCATCGTGAACGGCCTGGTCCCATGGATCTGATGTGCGTCTGCTGCAGGATGGG
Organism: Synchiropus splendidus; assembly: GCF_027744825.2. Lineage (NCBI taxonomy): Eukaryota > Metazoa > Chordata > Actinopteri > Syngnathiformes > Callionymidae > Synchiropus > Synchiropus splendidus. Next base: position 34,297,497 of record NC_071338.1, read on the forward strand.
CAGAGGAAGTTATGCCCGGACACGGCGCCGTGAGTGACAGCCGGCGGTGAATCATGATGTCTGGTTAGTGTCGCCCACAGAAGCCGCCCCGAGAGGAACGCTGCTGTTTGTTTTGCTTGAGTGGCCGGGCGCTCTCCCCAGCATCAGCCTGACACGTCTGCGTGTGTGTGGAGGGAAAACAGTCCTGCAGCTACCTTCCTCACACTGGCTTCACTTGAGAAGAGCGACAACAGCCGCCTGCACTTCTGATGTCATCAGGAGCAGCCTGATCACGCACGGCGCCGCGTCTCGTTCTTGGCTGATCTCATGTCGCCCTGAAGGACTCTGAGCTGGGGCGCTAGGCTAACGTTAGCATGTGAGCATGTTCCGAGCGGCTCCCTGACTCTCGCCTCCACTTCCTGTGACCCCGAAGGCGTGTCTCTGGGTGACTCCACACTGGCCAACTGAGTCCATCATGTGACAGGGTCAGTCCTGTGAGTCCCAGGGTCCATGAGTCATGGCGCGCCGAGCTCACACGGCTCGTGAGCGATGCATTATCTTGTCACTTCTCACAATAACTCTTAAACGTCGAGCAGTCGGCAGCGCCGCTCCAGCTCTGTCGTCGCTCGATATCCACTCAGCGCTGAATAAACAGCCCCTTGTGCTGGGAATGGAGCTGCTCGGCGAGATAATCACCTCGCGGCCGCTCACCTTGGCGGGTCGCCGCGCCTGGCTGCTCCGCGCTCGGCCGGTGGAGGAGCCCGGAGGGACCAGCGGGGGCTTCTCTTGACCCATCCAGACGCTTCTGTCTCTGAGTGAGGCCGCCGCCGACTACCACTCCTGGCATGGGATGCAAACAGCGCCCCCTGCTGCCCTGGGTGGGAGCCACTGCATGGGGTGTCTGATGCTCTCACACTTGTGTGTCGTCCTGCAGTGCTGTGCGTCTGTCTGCCGCCCGACCTCCTGCAGCTCAGCCCCGCCCCTGGGCTCCGCCCACCCTCCAGGAAGGCCAGAAGCCCAGCAAGTAGGCCCTCACACAGGAGCGTGAGTCACCCAGGGGCCCGGCGCTATGAAGCTCACGTGCGACAGCAGGGTCGGGGACTGACCTGTCCGCTCTGAGACTCATAGCGCCCCCCCGTCCCCTGCATGTGACCAGCACGTCTGCAGACCTCTGTCCTTCACGCCGGTCACCTGGTGCATGTCACTGAACCTCTCTCCTCTCCTGACCACTCGCTTCGTCCATGTCAGCTCCAGGGTCTGGACACACACACACACACACGTTCACACCATTCTGCCACAATGACCCGCTCTTCTGACTCTGGAGGATCTAGAATACAGTTGCCAGGCTCTTCAGCAGGCACAGGAAGTGACGCGGCCTCAGTAGCTTGTTGCTAGCAGCTGAGCCTGCGGACCGACTGCTCCAGTGCTGAGCCTCCAGAGTGAGTCCTCCAACACCCCCCCCCCCCCTCCGAATTAATCAGCGAAGTGAGGGTGAAAACAAAAGAGAGCGGAAGCTGCAGAGCTCCTCCAGGAGCTGCCGAACAATGGCCCGTGATTGATGGGGGCCTCCGCCGCGGGTCAGTGACTGAGCGAGTGTGAGGAAACTGGACCTGAGACTCGACAGCTAATGGGCTTCCTGCTCTTCATCTCGCTGGCTGCTCCTGTTTCTGCAGGTTGAAGATGCACCTGCTCTCAGGTTGCACCGGCGTCTCTGTGCTGGTTCTCCAAGGTCAGCGGCAGCAACGTCACACGCTCGCTGGTGACCCGACTTGCTGGGGCCGAGGCACCGTTGACTGTCATGTGACAGACCCAGGATTGGTCCTTTCACCTCTTTGCTCTGGACATAGGTGAAGAAGCTGAGATGAATCTTCTTACGCTGCTTCTCCAGTGTCTCCAGCAGGCGCCACTCAGCTCTGCTGTCTCCAGACCCAGGCGTTTGGAGAACTGCACCACCGTGGCCTCCTCGCGCCACTAGCTTCAGGGGTCCCCACCTGTCGTGACGTCCTGGCCCGTGCCGATGTGGCTGATATAGACGGTGACCTAATATGACGCTGAATGTTCCCGCGACTCTTACGGCGCTGCTGTCGTGTCAGGACGCCGCAGGGGGATCATTTTCCAGATTTGATGTCAGAAAGGGGCCTGAAGTGCAGTGTTCCAGTGGGGGAGGGGATCGGCACACAGATGTGGAAGTGATTCAGCCGAGCGCCGCGCCGCGCTCACTGCCGCGCAGCGGTAAACAGGAGTCGAGCCGCAGTCAAATCAGGTGATGGAGCCCGGCGCCTTTCACGCCATCAGTCATGTGACTGAAGGGGCGGCTCCCCCGGGGAGCTGGGACGGCCGAGGGCGCGTGTCTGCTGCTGCGAGGGCCCATTAGCTAATGCAGCAGGATCGATTGATCAGGCTCGACGTCTGCATCATCTGTTTCTCCGGGTTTAGAAGTCAATCTCATTTAGTGGGCGGAGCTGCTGCTCCCGGGCCGCAGGACGGACGGCTCCATTAAATACTGTCAGGTCAGCGGCAGTGATGGATGGCTGCGGGACCGAGATCCCGGCGACTCGCCTGGGACTGGCTGTCCAGGTGCGCTGGTTTGACTCCCGACCAAGGTCCTCGCCTTCCTCGCGCTCCTCAGTCCGGGCAGTTTTTCATTGGTGCCAGAAGCTCGGGTGGTTGATGGGGTTCATCAGCAGAAGTGTTCTGACGCTGCGTCGCTCCGAGGCTCCGACCTTGAGGATGTTTACGACCTGCTGTCTCATGACGTTGAAGCTGTGCTGTGCATGGAATCCGTTCGGTGGGGACCAAACCTGAGTTCATTGTGGAAGGTCACACAAGATGGCCGCGACACGTGCACGTCATGCAGGTGTGACCCACCTGCGCTGACACCCACTCTGCCACCGCGCTGTTGTCTCTCAACCGTCCTCTCTCTGTCTCGCCGCAGGACCGGTGGCTGTGATCAGCGGCGAGGAAGACTCCGCCAGCCCTCTTCATCACGTCAACCACGGCATCGTCACGCCGTGCGGCTTGGACGCCAGCGCTGACGCAGTGGTGATCGGGATGACCCGCATCCCTGTGGTGGAGAACCCGCAGTACTATCGACACGGACACAACTGCAACAAGCCCTCCACCAGTAAGCTGGGCTCATGGGGGGGCGGGGTCAGAATCAGGGCTCAGTGACGCAGGGCTCAGTGATGCAGGGCTCATTTGTGTCCGACTGGACCGCCCCCTCTGGTGCACCCCTGTGACCCGGCTGAATGAGCAGCAGAAGGCGTGGCCTCAGTGCTGGGCTCACAGGTAACACCAGGTGACACGACACGTCCCATCCCCTTGACCGGCTCTCAAAATGGCGGCCGGTGGAGTCCGGCGCCTGAGCACGGCCCGCAGCAAGGAAATCCCATTTCCAGGTCCTGAATAAATGAGGCGGCGCTACATTATGCATCCCATGAATAGCTGAGGTCCGGACGTTGTGAAGGTGGCACAGATCCGATCATGAATAAATGAGGGCAGCTACGAATGAAACTGCGTCTCGATCACCGTCCATCTGGAGCTGGAAGTCGATCAGGCGTGAAGACTTGAGGCTTCCTTCGGGACTTGTTCACCCGCGGCTGGTGAAGGAGCGAGGACTGTGTGTGTGTGTGTGTGTGTGTGTCACGCCGCACGGCTCTGACATCACTTCCTCTTCCTGTACGTTACTCACAGTCTCACCGAGCTGCTGTCGAGGAACCTGGTGCCCACCATTGTTCCCTGCTCTCATTGTTTGTGGCCTGGAGCACAGTGTTCTGCTGGGGTCGGTTACTGATGGGCCGCGGTGGCCCAGTGGGAGGGCCGTCGAACATGTTTCTCCTTCCTTCTGTCGTCGGTTCCACGGCACGCGTCCACTCAGGTTTCAGAAGTCACGCTGGGTTGGGCTCTCCACTCAACACGGCCGCTGCTCAGCCCAATACACAGTCGCAGTGAACATCCACGTGGCCAATTGGATGCAGCGCAAGCGCGAACATGACGACAGCTCCGTGAAGCCTTCACAACACTTCGTCACACACGTGACACTGGACTTCTAATCTTCGCTTCAAATGACTGGTTTCGATGTGGAAACTGCAGAGCGGTGTGTGAGTCCAGCGAAAAAGAGAGCCAACTGCTGAACTTCCGTCATAATGCAGAGCGCTGCCTTTCAAAATAAAAGCCCACCAACAAAATCCAATAGAGCCCAGTGTGTCAACATAAAGAAATAGCTCCCCAAAATAACCTGAACCAGGACTCTGATCCCAGTTAGTTTGGAGTCTTCATCCTCAAAATGAGGCGTAATGGAGTGGACATGCCAAAATGTCCTGACTCCGTTGGTGAAGACCTCATGCAGGTTCTCACAAAGGTGGAGGTGCAGGGCGTCTGAACCTGCACGAGACTCGGAACACTAACTGCTCTGGCGGGATGGTGAAGAGGCCGTCGGTTCGATTTAGGGCGCAGCTGTCGGTCCCCCACTGGCTCCTCTCGCAGCGACCCCTGGTGGTGAGCGTCAGAGGTGACCTGGTCCAGGTTCTAATCTGAGCACAGCACAACGCCGTCGAGTCCTTCGCCTCTGGGCCAAGTCACAGAGCCCTGTCGACCTGCTGCTGGTTCAGGGTGTCCCATCTAGCCAGGGTTTGTGACTGTTGGCCTCATCAGCCCATCAGCGACCAGAACAGAACCTACAGCATCCAAGTCAGAGTCGACTTCAGATGAGAAACTTTGTTGTGTGGTTGCCACCCCCCCCCCCCCCCCCCAACCCCCAACCCCACCCCACACACACACACTCCGTCCCTCTGCTCCGTGACCCGCCGGGCCCAGCACGTCCTGAGCCAGTGTCGGGTCGAGGGGTGAACTCCACAAACGAATGCGGCTGAGCTGCAGGAGACAGATTTAATCTTGCGGGTCTCAGTGCGAGTCACCCCGGCTAAATGGCTCGCCGCCGCCTCTCGACTCGCCACTGGAGGAGAGCGAAGGTGAAATTCGCTCGTAATTGTTGCTTTTGTTTCCGTCGCCGGCGAGGACACGCTGATGACTCGCTGCTTAGGAAACAAGCAGAACGGATCATTCCGAGTCCTCAGCTTCGTCCTTGAAGATCTCCAACGTCCTCACTCGCACTTGGCTGTGTTCAGTCCGTTTTACTTTTGGGCTCAGATGGACGACGCCTCAGACTCCAAACTCACTGTCCGACACAGAAATGCCACAAATACGTGGCACTGTAGGAGGCGGTTCAGAAAACATGGAGAAAATCTGGATCAGTACCAAGAGCTGCAGATCTTTTTGGTCTGTTCCGAGGCAGAGTTCGAGGAACCAGGAGACTTGACTCCGAGTCTGGTCGGCAGGACCGAACCTCCGATCGCTGGTGAGTCATCTGGGGCAGGTTAGTCTGATTGGAGCGGAAGAAGCAGCTGGAAACTGAGTCATTCAGGAGTCTGAGAGAACAAAGTCCTGGAGTGAAGCTTGGAAACCAAAGGTGATCAGGAATAGACCCACGCCCCGAAGAGAGTGGTGCTGGTGGAAGGAGAGGCCCACCCCGCCTGAACACTGACTCCGAGAGAGAACGGCAACAGCTCACACGACAGGAAGCAGCTCTCACTGCTCTAGACCTGACTCGCTCTGACTGCTGACCAGGTTTCACCTCCTCAACACAACTCACAGGAGCAGGAAGTGCTCGCCGTCTCTCACCGGCGGCCGGGTCCTCCTTCCTCCGGCTGCAGACACGAGACTCTTGACACGACAGTGTGCGGTCCAGATGGTCATGACCTGTGGACTCTTCAAGTCAGAAGGCCCAGAAAACAAGGCTGGTCTTCAGCATGAAGCAAACTAAAGTAAAAAAATACAGGAGCCTGATCCACAAAATAAATACAGTGGTACCTGGGTTCTCGACCACAATCCGTTCCAGACAGCCGTTCGAGAAGCGAATTGTTCGAAATTTGAATCGATGTTTCCCATTACAATGAATGGAAAAAGAAATGGTGCGTTCTGAGCCTTAAAACAGGCTTTTGTCGGAGTGACTGTTGAGCGTCTGCTGCAGGTGGCTGTTCCTCTGTGTGTGTGGCCGCTGCATGTGGGAGGGGTTGCCGAGCGAGTGACGTCTCTCCAGAAGGGAAGAGGTGCCCGGTGTGTGTCCAGCTCTGAATGTGCGCTTCTGTGCAGTTTGGCTGTGACAAAGTCATAAACCAAGTCACGCTCTGTCCCGGACTGGCCTCATCCCTGTCCCAGCTCCAGCCCACAACAGGACAGAGGACCCTGGAGTGGCGCTCCAGCACCTCCCTGTGACACTCTGCCACGGTCCAGGAAAGGTTTGACACCTCAGTATGAAGAGAAAACAGTCAGTAACAGGACACGTCTGCACACAGAGGCTGCGTTATACACAGTAACAGAGCACGTCGTGGCTCAGCTGGTCGCTCCGCACACGTTATGGTTTTTCTAGTTTTTTTCGGGGGAGTTCCAGTTCTGGAAACCGAGGCACCACTGTAATAAACCAAGTGTTTCCAGAAGAGTGAGCGCTCTGGCGAGACCCGTGTGAAGGCGGTGGACTCTCATGTGAGCCGAGCCCTCTCTCCTCCCCACAGTGGTCCAGCACATCAAGCGCCGTGACATCATCCTGAAGCGGGAGCTGGGCGAGGGAGCTTTCGGGAAGGTCTTCCTGGCCGAGTGCTACAACCTGAGTCCCACCAAGGACAAGACGCTGGTGGCTGTCAAGGTGAGTGACATGACCTTCTGACCCCGACCCGGGTCCTACCGTTCTAGTTGCACGTGCCGACCCAGCGACGGAGCGATGTTCTGTGAGAGTAAAAATGTGCCGAGCTCGGGGACGTCGCTTGTCCTCCGCTTGTTCTCCGCTGTGAAAGCCTCCAGATTTGTTCAGTTGGTGGGACGGAAGCGAGCGCGCTTGTCCTCGCCGTGTCCACCGTTCCGTTTTCATTCGACTCTTTCACCCCAGCATCTTCCTTCAGACGCTGAAAGATCCCAACTTGGCGGCGAGGAAGGACTTCCAGAGGGAGGCGGAGCTGCTGACCAACCTGCAGCACGACCACATCGTCAAGTTCTGGGGCGTGTGTGTGGACGGAGACCCGCTCATCATGGTGTTCGAGTACATGAAGCACGGCGACCTCAACAAGTTCCTCAGGTCAGTTTGCTCTCTGGCTCGGGCTCATGAGCCTGTGAGGAGGAGAGAGTCCTCCAGGGCTCACAGACTCATGGACGACGCTCACCTCTGAGTCTGTGATTCTGTGACTTTCTGTGCGTGCGTCCTTGTGTAGCTACACTTGTGGGGAAAGGCCAATGGTCCTCACAAGCATAGACATGCGAGAATGTGAGTGTGGAGGTGTGTCTGATGGGAAACGCTTCCTGGAATGAAAGGAAATGTCACGGGTGATGAAACTCTTTCATGGAAGCAGCAACTCCCGGCTGAGTCCGGCTCTGTTCTGGTCCTGACGCTCACATTTAAGAGACAAAATGGCCTCCAGAAAACCACCTTCAGACCCAGACGCTCGTTGTGTGTATCCAGCTGAAGAGGAGACGTCAGCACTTGTGTGAAGCTGGTCGGAACCATCCTCCAGCCTTGGAGCAGATGAAAGGCGGCTGTCGTGATGAATGACAGATCCATCTCCCGACCGGATCCGTAGCTGCAGTTGCAGTTGCAGATGCAGTTGGAAGTGTTCAGGACCGAACCGTGGACGTGAGCACGTCCTCCCTCTGAGCTGAGCTCAGGTGGTGGGGGCAGCAGCTGGAGCAAAGAGGTCCAGAGATCTTCTAGTGAGAGACATCCTCTCTTCAGGGTGTCCTGGCTCCGCCCCGGGCCACCCTCCCAACACCCCTCTAGTCCAGGACAGACCTCAGCTGTCTTCTTGTGGCGGAGCAGAGCTTCTCCTCTGAGAGAGAAACTCCCCTCCAAAGGTCACAATGGGGAGCTTTGTCTTCTGGAGAACCACAACCTCAGACTCAGTGGAGCTTCTCATCTGATGAGAATCTGAGGCCACCGAGCTGCATGGTGCCCCCCCACTCCATAAGGGTTATGAGGAGCTACAGTCCTGGTGGAGTCCAACCCACTCAGGAAGTGTTTCCCCATGTGGCCCAGAGCACACATCTTCATCATCCTCCAAGTCAGTCCTGTCCAGTCACCCAACTACAACCCCCGAGGGTTGATCAAGAGAGAGGATGTTCCTCTGCCTGCTCCTCAGGAGCATCCTCTGAGAGCTTCAGATGGACCACCACACCAGGAAGTCCAGCTGGAGAGTCTGACCTGCTGGGAGGAGCAGCTTTTCATGGGCCTCCAGCTGCCAGACATTTCTGACTGAATGCTATTCCATCCCTGGAAACATTATGACCACTCCCTCCCACTCACACTGAGGAGATGAAGGAGAGACCACGTCGACTTCGGCGTCCCGTCCTGACACTGAGCTCAGGTTCAGCTCCGGGTGTCAGGTGACCTTGTGTTCCACTGCCACTGAGGCTCTTCTGTCCATCCTCAGAGCTCACGGGCCGGACGCCATGATCCTGGTGGACGGTCAGCCTCTGCAGTCCAGCGGGGAGCTGGGGCTCTCTCAGATGCTGCACATGGCCTCCCAGGTGGCCTCGGGCATGGTCTACCTGGCCTCCCAACACTTCGTCCACAGAGACCTGGCCACGCGCAACTGCCTGGTGGGCAACGGGCTGCTGGTGAAGATCGGAGACTTCGGCATGTCCCGGGACGTCTACAGCAGCGACTACTACAGGGTGAGTCCTCCTAGCTAGCGGCGACGGCGCACCTGACATGGGGGCGCTCACGCTCACCCTCACTGCTGCCAGACTTGCTGAGAAACATCTTCCTGTTTCACCCACAACACACGAAACCTCACAAGGAAGTGGGTCCCCACAAGTACAGCAACAGTTGTGACATGGGGGGGAGGGAGTCATGAAGTCGATAAAGCGGCAGCAACCAAGACATGTAGAGCGAAGGAGAATGTGTCCAAACATGGGGAAATGGACAATGATTCTGCAGCAAAAACATGTTTTTATTGTTCCGTCTTCCAGAAACGAAAGCAACAATTCCAACAGGAAATGAGTCAATAGAAGAGAACATGAGGAATGTACTGGGGTCAGAAGCAAGAGGACGGGGAGCAGGGACGGCGCCAGCGGCTTCGTCACGCCGCCTCGCTGCTGAGCGCCTCTTATCTTTAAACCGATCCCCGGGGATTAAGAGCAGCCCTTTCTGTTGCTGCGCTTTTCTTTTCCTCCGATCACACGGCGCCACAGATGAAGTCTGTGCAGCGGTGCAGAGACAGCGGGTTCGGAGATGATCCCTCTGAGCCCCAGACTCCTCCCCCGGGGCCGCAACACGCCGTGGCACGGCTAATGTGAGTAGAAGGTTCCTGAGCGGCAGAACGGACCTGGACCTGGGGTTCAGGCCAGACTTGGCTCGTGCTATGGGGTCAGTCAAGATGTCGTCTGTGGAGGAGCAGAGGCACAAGAGTGTGGCCCGAGACCCCAGTCCTTCAGAGTCTCTCTTGCTCCGATGACTGTACGGGGTTCGAGTCCCGTCATCGAGTGTGGCCGCATCTGCTGGCCCCACGGTTCGTGTTAGCACAGGTGCTAACGCTAGCTACCCAGGCGTCCTGTGCTGTCGCTCGCCGGCACTGGAAGGTCCCAGCACCCTGGCGGCCCCTGAACACATCACCCAGACACGTGTGGCCTCTCGTCCGAGCGCGTGCCGTGGCTGTCAGGGGGTGGGCCGATTGGGATTCTTCGCCGGCGTCATTGAAGGTTGATATTCACACATGGAGAAGATGGTGGTCACGTGACTCGCCGCAGTCACGGCCCTCTGCTGCCCACGTGGGAGGCGAGCGGCTCTTCTGCAAGTGAATCAGCTCACTGAAATAGCCTGAGTGTTGTCCTGGTTACCGTGGCAACGGAGCTTCACGTCCGTGTGGAGGAGGCTGGAAGTCCTCCTGAGGAGTGGAGTGGCAGAGAAACTGACTCTGACTGACTGATGGAACGCCCCTGATTTCACAACAGTGTTGGACAGGACAACAGGGACATGTTTGTTGACTGTCTCTGGCGTCACACGTCAGCGAGCCACATGCTCCACGTGTCCCACAACATGAACAATACAACACGGATGTTCAACAGTAGGTTTGGATTTCTGCTGAACAAACAACAGTGGGCTAGCATCCAGGCTAACGTTAGCATCCTCACACCTCTGACACGTCTGTCACCGCAACATAGGCTCCGCCCATTTCTCCTCCGCTGGTTCACCAAACCAAGTGAGGTGATCAGTGCCGATGCAAGAAGTTGCAGAAACGTCGGAGCTGCCATTTCCAAAACGCTGTCTCCAACACTGGATATGCAGGAAACAAAACACAGCACGGTGCCAATGACACGCCGTGTGACCTCATCAAGTGTCGAGTCACTTGACTTGGTGGTTGGAGGGCGCTCCCAAGCAAGTGCTGGTGTCAGGGGGAGACGTGGGACACAGCCTTGACAAAGGTCACACCAGAATCATCCACCTCCACCAGAGGTGGAGCGTCGAAGCCTCGCAGGAGCAGAGGTGCCGCAGCACCAGCTCAGGCAGAAGATCGTCCGGCCCCCCTGTTGACGTGAACCTCCGTGGCTGTGAACACAGCCGAAGACACGGACGGGCGAGTCAGACTCATCACCACAAACACGACGCAACAGTGAACACCAACATGAAGGTCCTGCTCGGGAAGAAGCAGCGCAGGAGACGACAGCATCTGCTTCCTGCTCGCCGGTGCGTCCGTGTCGGCGAGCGCGCTGTTCATGTGGCACTCCAGCCGCCACACTCCTCCTGACTAATGACTCGCTCCCTGGCTCGCAGCGCTCGCCTCTAATGACTCGCTTTCAAGGACTTGTTGTTCCCGGTGACGGTGCCAGGAAGTACCTGAGCTGCTGGCTTTGAAGAAAAATGCTCCTCAGCTCTGCTCCGATTCCAGGATCAAACAGACGCTGCATTATTTATCAGCAAAGCTTCTTAAAAGCGCATGCAGCGGCGCATTAATGAGAACACAGAATATATTTATTGCCGCGGCAGGAAACGTCTCCAGCTTCTCACCTTGTTTACATTCTCCTCGGCGGCAGCTCGGCGAGCGGCCGGATCCTCTTCACCTGCCAGCAGCTCGGAAGTGTGTTCGGCTCCGGAGGATCGCCGCCGGGACGGTCCTGCTGAGTCAGCAGGTTTTCAATCGCAATGACGCTGGACAGTGAAGAATCTTTTGTGACGCGTGGAAATATCGACCACGGCCTTAATGAGACCAAACTGAAGCGTGAAAGGCCAGGAAGACTGCAGGCGAAGGAAGACGTGCGCGGCACCAGGCCGGAGCTCGTGGCAGACGTGGCTCTGTGATGGCTGCACTTGCTCTCCCTGCGCCCCGTGGCTTCCTGCCAGCACCCTGGGTTTCGCCGGCGCGGCCCGGCTAATTAGATGCCAGAGAAAGGCGGAACACAATGGAACTAAAACGTAATGGCTGCTGTAATTATCCTCATCGCTCTCCGCCGGCGTCGCACCGCGGCCGCCCTGCAGGAAGTCGCTCAGTTGCTGTGTAAACTGGATTACTGGCTGTCCCGTCGACGCAGGGGAGCCATTGGATTAACGGCGGCGAGCACAGCGGCGTGGCGGGGGTTAGATTACCGGTCCAGTCGGGCTCTTCTCCCGGCGCTCGGCAGACCGCGGGGCGCCCTGCGAGACCCCGACAGCTGAGAGGGCCCCGGACAACCATCTCCACACTGGCTCTCTCGCGGCCGCTCACTCCGTCAGGGCTCCGCCTGCCGGGCCGCGGCCCCGGTGGAGATGAGGTGCTGTCCATTCAGCAGCTGCTGGGTGGCGCCAGCTCTCACGGCAACACAGTAACAGCCAGCTCGCCCAAGTCAGAGCCGAGTCATGATGAATGCCCAAGTCAGAGATGAGTCATGATGAACACAGAGTCAGAGTCGAGTCGTGATGAACGCTCGAGTCAGGTCCAGCTGGTGTTCCAAGAGATGTTGCTGCTGTCCTGCCCGCGCTGGCTCCTCTGGGCAGCCGCACGTCTGGGCTCAGAGCAGGTGCTCGAGCGTCACTGATGCTGAGACCCACATGTCGTCCATGTTTACCACCTGCTCTGCACAGAGGTGGTGATGTTTTGGAACTGTGTGCGGCGCAGATGGCAGGCAGGAGACCACTGTGACTCACGTCCACGCCTCATGGATGAACCAGGTCGCCATCAAAGATGGCATGTGTCTCTGATTCACGTGGAGGAACCCAGTGTTGGATATGCAACCTGTGGGCTCTGGTTCTGGACGGTGGCTCCCCTCTGGGTCTGACAGTCCTCATGTGGAGGTCCTGATCCTGATGTGTGGTCACTCCTGTCCACGGCTTGATGGAGACCAGGGACCTTGATGGATCTCCTGCTGACACTGAAGTCAAGTCATGAACAAGAGACAAGACCAAGTCCTCGGCCTGGACCTGATGGTCGTCCATCAGGTCCAGGCCGTCGTGGTGTGGAGAGAACGTTCTCCTCTGAGACAAACTCCTTCTAAATGCTTCACACTCACCTTGGCAGTGATCGGAGAGGAGAAACCGGCCGGAGCCCTCGGTCGGTGGCAGGAAGGGCTCCAGGTTTCTGCCCGTGAGGACGGGTCGCTCCAGCTGACAGTGGCCCCTGCTGCACCAAAGTTGCTTCTCCAGCTAGAACCTGAGAGCTCTCCTGGTCTTTTCATTGGAATCCAATGAGCAGGCAGATTCATGCTTCATTGTGCAATACAAAGCGAGAAGGCCCGAGCCGCGCGCCCGCTCACCGCTGCTCCTCCTGTCCATGATCCGTCCCGCTCCTCGTCCCCTGTGGTCTGCCAGTTATTTATGCCTGGTCAATGGTGGCGGGATAATAGTGCGGCCGGAGTCACTCCGCCGCGGCGGCTCCCATCCGTCTTGTCCGGCTCATCTGCCCGGTGATTAAAGCGCTGGCCGACTTGAATGGGAAATAGATTTCCCACCTCCAGCCTGGCGCCGGGATGATGAATGGAGGCTTGTTCCATCGATTCATATCAGCCCCGGAGGATTTATGGCAACACCCACTTCATTTCATGTTCCGCTGGTCTGGACATGACCCGGCTGCGCTTGGACCGGGCCACGAGAGGGCGACACCGCCGTCAGCTGGGGGAAGATCTTCCGCTGCAAGATGTGAAAATCAGCCAGTGCTCAAGAGGGGTTTCAGGTGGAAGCCAAACCGCCTGAGATGAGGAGAAACTACAATACACACAACACAACGTGGCCCCACAAACATGGCAACCTTGCTTTTGTTGGGCGTTAAATAGAAGTGACTGGCCAGATTTGTCCACCGGGGGGCGCATTGGCGAGGAGCCTCGCACCCCAGAAGGCTGCGGCGGCGTGAGAGGCCTGGGTCTCAGTCAGACCCAGTTTGGGACGGATGGAAATTCACTCCTCTAATTGTTGGAAATACACCTCCGCGCGTTCCTTCACTTGTGAGAATGACTCTACCAAGAATCCAACAAGCTATGTCCAAGAAATGTCTTCCCTGACAGAGGAGTCTAATACGTGGGCAGAATTCTGGCTCAGCAACTACACCTGACTGAGCCTCAGCAGTCGTCCGGTAGAGCCACAAACAACTATCTGAGGTCTTGACCCTCTATACACAAACCTTTCTCCACGTGGGCTCCGTCCCCGTCCCATTGGTCCTCCGCTGTTGACGCCAGTCCTGGTCGCTGGCTCCCTCGTAACCATGGCAACGTCCAGGACCCAGGTGGCTCTCCGTCTGACCTTGGACCCTCTATTGAGCTCCAGGGTTTGTTCCTCCAGTGGGCTTCACGCCCGTCTTTGGACTCCACCTGCAACTACAAATTCTCACACACACTCAGCCACACTGCCTCATCCAGCATTCCTGCGTCTGTGAATGACTTCTTTATTAGTAGCACAAACAATGAACGATATTCATACTGTAGAATAAATGTCCTCAGTCATGCTAACGTTAGTGTGGCTCTAGCGCTGCGGAGGGTCGACTGTCTGAGCGACTCGGGTCTGGAGGAGTCACCCTGGACTGAGACTCACATGCAGTGCAGCCACCACGGAACCCAACGCCCCCGATCCTGCTTTCAACGTCCAGGTCGGACGGTTGGTCCCCTAATGACTCGACTAAAGACGAGTCACTGTCGTGGCTCCTCCGCGTGAACTCCGTGTGACACTCCGACTCGGGCACAGATGTTTGCTGCTGCTGTTGTGAGCTGAGGCGCGATGGCTGCGCCGTCTCCTCATCCCCGCGGCGACTGATTTAAAAGCCATCGCAACTCAGTGGATTCTTGGCTGCCAGATTCTGATCCTCATACCGAACTCTCTCTGTGAGAGCGGCGCGCGCCTCGGCAGCAGGAACGCGGCGGCGGTGTGAATACTGGGAGCAGGTGGCTGATAAGGGCTTTGCCGCTGCGCATGCTAATGAGGCGTGAAGCCCTTTGTGGCGGCGACACGCTCATCTGCCAGGCGTGTTCTGCTCTCTCTCTGCGCAGGTCGGAGGACACACCATGCTGCCGGTGCGCTGGATGCCTCCGGAGAGCATCATGTACCGGAAGTTCTCCACGGAGAGCGACGTCTGGAGCTTCGGAGTCATTCTGTGGGAGATCTTCACGTACGGGAAGCAGCCCTGGTTCCAGCTGGGCAACAACGAGGTACGAGACTGTGGGGGCCCCTAGTGGCCCGCGGCGGAAATATCGTTGTTTGCTCCTCTTTATCCTTCAGCAACGTTTAAACAGCAATAGAAGTGAGAGGGAGGAGTCTGTATCATCAGCAGGAAGGACAGAGAAGGTGGTGAAGAAGAGAGTGCAGACGGGGTGTGAAGTAGGAACTACACCAGGCTCCGGAGCGCGGCTGGGCTGCGAGCTTCTGCTCCGTCCACACACCTCTGGCGTGACTGGCTCGTCATGATCATGTGATCACAAGGAAAGCTCCGCCCACCGCAGCCACCGTGTGACCTACGAGCGAATGGAATCGTCCGTGTGACGGTTTCAGAGACCCAGGAGTCAGAGTCGTGAGAGTCACAGAGATGCTCAGCTCAGAAATGGGAGTCAGGGAGGACAGATGTTTGTGGAGAGGAGGGTTGAAGAAACACTTCTGATTTAATGCACACAAAGACAATGTGATGTTTTCATCTCAGTGAAGACGTGAGAAAGACAGGAGAAGTGTGGGGCCGAGCGAGGTCCTCGGCCTTTCTTCTGCCCACCCTCAGCGGACCTCAGCAGGCCTGTGTCTGTGCGTGTCCCCGCAGGTCATCGAGTGCATCACCCAGGGCCGGGTCCTGGAGAGGCCGCGCGCCTGTCCCAAGGAGGTCTACGACCTGATGCTGGGCTGCTGGCAGCGGGAAGCTCAGCAGCGGCTCAACATCAAGGACATCCAGAAGGTTCTGTCGGCCATGGGCAAGGCCACGCCCGTCTACCTGGACATCCTGGGCTAGAGGCGGGGCCCCCCGCCCCCACTCTCCAGGAGCAACCGAACCAACCTGCTCTGCTGTCGGACGGACTTAAGTGCCTGCTACACTTTTGGATATCGTGGATCCAACCTAAAAAAAGAACCGACTTTTACACTTTGTTTACTTGCTATAAGCTGTGCAGGTTCTGGATTTAGGACCAGCGGAGGAGCGGGACCGGCACTCGGCCCAAGCTGCTTCACCCATATAAATATATATATATATATAGAAATACCACATATATTTGATATTTATTTCTGCTAGTGTGGCCTCGGGCGCTTTGAAGGGCTCGTGCACAGACCAACCACTGGCAGGGACTCGCCCTCTGATTGGCTCCCGCTCAGGCGGGACTCCGGAGGAAGCGACGGCGTCTGTCAAATCTATTTTAATTTAAAATCGGTGTAAATATTGTACAAGTGAGTGTGGGATCCTGTTAACTTATTTGGGACGGTGCTGCGTCCAGTCTTTGTTTCCATGCCGCACCAGCCAAGGCCACTGGGGGCGCCAGACTCCACACGCAGGGGGAGGAGGGGTGTTACCTGCTGGGACTCAATCAGAGTCCTGACTCAACATCACACTTTCCAGAGAGGTGATGGAACCTCCAGCTCTCTTTCCGGCCCACCCCCCCCACACACACACACCCTCCCACCACCACCACCACCCCGACACATTTTGACAAACTGTTCCATCATTTCTAGGCTTTTTGATGTGAAACTGCTTTTTCACGTAGAAAACATTTTTGTAACTGTCAGTACCAGTCACAAGTGGTGCAAGTGTGTGTGTGTTCACCTTGTATAGCTATTCTTATGGGGACCATTTGGCTTTGTCAGGACATTTGTGCTGGACCCCACAAGGTTCAGCCTTAAAGCTTCAGGATAAGTGGTTCAGGTTCAGGGTCCTGGTTCTGGTGAGCCATGTGTTTAGAGGCTGGGGAAAGGGCCATGGCCTGGAGAGGTCCCCACAAGGACAGCAGTACCAGTGTGTGCGTGTGTGTGTGTGTTTAATCCACTTTGTGACAGAGGAACCTCTCTGGACGCCGCAGCTGTGAGGTGGAAGTGAAACCTGGCGAGAGTCGGTGCTTTTTATGTACTTTGTGTCATCAATAAAAGCTTCCAAAAAGGTTGACCTCTGACCGGAGTGATGCGCCCTGCTCCAGCGCTGGAGTCACAGGAGCCTCGGGCCACTGGTCTGGACCTGAGGTCAGCACATCACACGGCCAGCTTGAGCCCAGAAGCAGCTGTTTTGCACTGCGTTATTTACAGTTCTGAGAAATCTGTCGCTCCAGTCGCAGCGTTGCCATGGAAACGGCTCACCATGGGACCAGACTGCAGCGCGCTGACTCCTCTGCTGCAGCCGGGCGCAGCGCGTCCTCAGAACAACGCCATCACAAGTCCAAGTCGTCTGTGAGAGACGGCCCGGCACCGGATCACTGCTCTCGCCGTCGGCGGGTGACCCGGAGGTGCCTGACTGCTTCCTGTCCTCTCACGACGTCACTTCCTGTTGAACTGCAGTCTGATCCGGGTCTGGAGCCTCTGGTCGCTGCATCAGCGGTGGGCGGGGCTTCCTCGCGGAGAACCTGCGGAACACAAGCCACCGCACGTGGTGTTTGGCACCTGAATCCAGGACTCGGACTCAGTCCCTGCCCCGCCACCGGGTCCCGTCAGGCTCGCC
Organism: Synchiropus splendidus; assembly: GCF_027744825.2. Classification (NCBI taxonomy): domain Eukaryota; kingdom Metazoa; phylum Chordata; class Actinopteri; order Syngnathiformes; family Callionymidae; genus Synchiropus; species Synchiropus splendidus. The sequence goes on from NC_071338.1 coordinate 34,314,584, forward strand.
GTGGCCTCGCCCTCGGGCCACATTACTATGTTTACGTTTGTCAAACTGCATGAACCTCCGGCGCAGATCGAGCTAATTGGGCGCGGCTGGCGAGGAAGACGTCTTTATTGCTGTCATCATCAATATCACGCTCCGATCTGGGTCAGCTCACCGGCGTCGACCACGCGGCGCGCGCAGGGGAAAGCTCTCATTTTGTTGGCAGCCCTTCATGTTCCAAGCGTCCACTGGGGCGAGGCGGCGCGTGCGGAGGCGGTAAACAGCCCCCAGTCGTCGCCTCGCCGCGCAGAGACGAGAGCGAGATAGAGGGGGGTCTGAAGGACTCCCTTCTATCTGCTTCCATAAGGAACCGGCGAGGGGTTATTCAGCGGCGCTTCCTGGGCGGTGAGTTCAGGCGCCAGCACTGCTGACAGCGCCGCGGTAAACGCCGTGCTCTGAAGCCCACCACACCAGTCGTGCGGAAGGAAGCGCTTTTGATTGGAGCCATGTTGGAGTCCATGTTGGGATTCAAGGCCAACAGTCACATGGGCCTCAGCAGAGTCGCTGACTCCGTCTCTGGTGAGAGTTACTCCAACACGAGTCTGAGTCAAAGCTGCGGCGGCGATCAGACGTCCAGAAGCTACAGAAACAGTGGCGAGCCACACCAGTCAGAGAGCGCAGGACTCAGGAGCCACAGGAGGCTCGTGCAGCACCTCATCCCTCACTTAACCATGTCATCGCTCGCTCTGGGCTTTCACCACGACCTTCATCATCCATGAACCTTCATCTTCATCGTCGCCACCATCATCAAGTTCAGTGCATCATGTCGCTGTCAAAGCCTTCCCACAGCGGGACCAGGAGGCCACCGAGCGGCTGAAACTGGGTCTCCTGGGCCTGGAGAACAAAGCGCCGTCATAACCTCAGGAGCGACCATCTTTGTTCTGTTGCTGGAGCAGCAGAGGCCGCCACCTTCAGGGCGGATCTGTGGGCGGCGCACATGAACGGGCCGTGACCCGGCTCCTGGCTGCTCTTGGTTTCCCTCTTTCAAAAGGTGAGCAAACCTCAGTGACCAAAGCGCCACGCAGCGCCAGATGAAAGCGCTGGTCTGGTGATGTGGGATGAAGGCTTTGCGATTTAGGGATTAGAGCTAATGAATACGCGCGCAGAAGATGATGTTGGGTTCGGCTCCTCTTCTGCCTTTTGTTCGTCTTCCTGACGCTTTCAGGACATGAAGTGGTGGAGGCCGTGAGGGTGGCTGCCCCTGGTGTGCCGGCCTGGAATACAGAGTGACATCACCTGACCCCAACCTCCATCTCTCTTGTCCAGGTGCGGCAGATCCTCCCGCCGAGGGCCGGAGCTTGTGCCGCGAGCGAAAGCCTGACACGTGCCGGTCTTGATGGGAGGGAAGCACCAAAGACTACAGCAGGCCGAGGCTCAACACCACGCCGTCGGCGCAGAAGTCTCTGGAGACACAAGCGCGAAGGCGGTGAGAGTGGAAGCCAGAGTGGTCAGTAGGTGAAGGTCACGGCCCCTTCACGTGTGGAACCCACCTGGGTCAGGAACCTGGTGGTCCAGCGCCCCCTGTGGTGCAGCGAGAGAAGATGACTTCACGTGTCCTCATGCATCTTGTGGTGACATGCTGGTAAATCCTTCAGCAGCGGTACAGTCAGTTCCCTCGGGGCGCGCGCTCTGTCATGCAAACTATTCTCTACTCTATTAGAAATTGAAATGTAGGAGCCGACTTCCTCTGTTGGTCCAGAGATCACAAAAGCTGGATCAGGAAAGGCGAGCCGACGGCGCTCGGCGGCGGCAGAGACGCTCTTTTCTTCCCGTGGGCCGCGTGAATTATGCATGGCGCCGGAGATGACGAGCCGCGTCCGCCCTGCTTCTCCTTTCCTCACATGACTAATGCAGCACGCCGACCCCCCCTCGGTGGCAGGCGTGTGGTGGCAGCGTCGCGCCATCTCGCTCGACAGGAAGTGACAACGTGACGCGTCTTGGATCCGCTTCGTCTTTTCATGTCGACTCGAATCAGCGCTGGTGCACGGCGCCTGCTTCTGTCTGACCGGGGCCTGGACCGGCGCCTGGACCGGCGCCTGGACCGGCTGACGGCGAGTGGCGCCGCGGCTTCATTTGGCCCCAGGTGCCGGTGAGGTCCCAGGTGACGCGCAGCTGGCTCCGACGTGTTGTCAGCGAGGAGGTTCAGAATAAGAGCCATGAATAAACATGCGGCGGCACCGCGGCCAGAGTGCGCGCTCTACACGTGTCTGAAATGTCCGGGGTGGGTGAAGCCTTAAGGAGCCGGCGGAGGCTTGATTGACAGTCGCTGCGACCTGTTTGCAGATGGTGTCTTCGCTGTGCTGACGTGTTTGAGCCGCAGCGGAGCGGCCTCACACACACACGTTTGTCTCTCTGTCTTTGAGGGGAGCTCCCCGGGCCGTCACCCTTTCCCCGGCCTGAACCAAGACTCTGGAGCAGACTGGACCTTTACTGAGGTTCTGACCCTCTGAATGTCCTCATTTGACAAGTCCGTCCCAACATGCCATCAGGTGACCCGACCCCAGGCTCCCTGACAGAGGCCCCCTGCTCCACATGTGTGTGGCCCTCTGACGCCATTTGCTGCTGGGGTTTTCTCCCAAGGGAAATATTGGATCTTCTTCTTTCATGTCGCATCAGAAGGGAATTTTGTCGCGAATGAGAGTCATCGGATCTTTAAATGTGTTCAGAAGTCACAAGCAACCAAGCCGTGTTCTGCAGAACGTCCTTCCATGACTCACTCGATAGGTTTCCCATCATGTCAGCAGTGGCGCCACAGTCCCAGTCCAAACTGTGGCCCCTGCTCCGGGGAGAGAGGCAGCGTTTGCTGGTGCTGAGGGGGAGCAGGAGGCGTGCTGGGGTCTGGACCCCCCCTCCCCCCGCCGCCGCGCCACGTCAGACATCGGACACCTGGGACCACGGGGCCAGTGACCCAGTCGCAGGGAGCCGCCGGTGAGACAGACACGCTGTCGACCCGCCGTGACCTCAACACTGCCACGTGACGGCCTGTCGTCCTCACGCTCTCAGACTTGGATCCACGTCTCCGGCCTCCCTGCCAAATCAGAAAGTGACGTTCACATCCTGTCGTCCTCAGATGGAGAAGAGCACACTCACGCTCCGATGTTTGCTCCTCAGTCCCACTGACAAGTGGCTGCCTCATTATCAAGTCAGAGGAGCGGCTCGTGTCAGAGAGACACAGCTCAGGGGGACGCGCAGACTCCTGAGAGTCAGAGTCACACACACACACAGGTCACTCACAAGTCACACACACACACACGCAGGTCACTCACAAGTCACACACACACGCAGGTCACTCACAAGTCACAAACACACACAGGTCACTCACAAGTCACACACACACACACGCAGGTCACTCACAAGTCACACACACACGCAGGTCACTCACAAGTCACAAACACACACAGGTCACTCACAAGTCACACACACACACACGCAGGTCACTCACAAGTCACAAACACACACAGGTCACTCACAAGTCACACACACACACACGCAGGTCACTCACAAGTCACACACACACGCAGGTCACTCACAAGTCACAAACACACACAGGTCACTCACAAGTCACACACACACGCAGGTCACTCACAAGTCACAAACACACACAGGTCACTCACAAGTCACACACACACACACGCAGGTCACTCACAAGTCACACACACACACGCAGGTCACTCACAAGTCACAAACACACACACGCAGGTCACTCACAAGTCACACACACACACGCAGGTCACTCACAAGTCACACACACACACAGGTCACTCACAAGTCACACACACACACACGCAGGTCACTCACAAGTCACACACACACACGCAGGTCACTCACAAGTCACAAACACACACAGGTCACTCACAAGTCACACACACACACGCAGGTCACTCACAAGTCACACACACACACGCAGGTCACTCACAAGTCACACACACACACAGGTCACTCACAAGTCACACACACACACACGCAGGTCACTCACAAGTCACACACACACACAGGTCACTCACAAGTCACACACACACACGCAGGTCACTCACAAGTCACACACACACACAGGTCACTCACAAGTCACACACACACACGACCAGGTCACTCACAAGTCACACACACACACAGGTCACTCACAAGTCACACACACATACGCAGGTCACTCACAGGTCACACACACACAGGTCATTCACAAGTCACACGCACACGCAGGTCACTCACAAGTCACACACACACGCAGGTCACTCACAAGTCACACACACACAGGACCAGGTCACTCACAAGTCACACACACACAGGTCACTCACAAGTCACACACACACACAGGTCACTCACCAGTCACACACACGCAGGTCACTCACAAGTCACACACACACGCAGGTCACTCACAAGTCACACACACACAGGACCAGGTCACTCACAAGTCACACACACACAGGTCACTCACAAGTCACACACACACACAGGTCACTCACCAGTCACACACACGCAGGTCACTCACAAGTCACACACACACGCAGGTCACTCACAAGTCACACACACACGCAGGTCACTCACAAGTCACACACACACAGGACCAGGTCACTCACAAGTCACACACACACAGGTCACTCACCAGTCGCACACACACACGCAGGTCACTCACAAGTCGAGCCGTCGTGTGGCGCCTGAGGGAAAGGTGTTTTGCTCGTTCGAAAGCTTGAGTCAACAAGCGAATCTCCTCGCTCACCTTCGCCCACAGCGTTTGCTGCTCCTTCACTCTCTCTGGGGGCAGATTTGGTCCCCCATCAGCCGGTTCTGACCCGTCCAGGGGCACGTACAGCCAGGGGTCAATCTTGCCCTCCAGCTTTCTGGGATTCATTAATGGGAGAGCGGGTCCAGAGCACGTGAGTCCAGACCTCGTCCGGCCCCGGAGGCTCGGATCTGCTCCCGCTCTCTGTGGAGACGTGAGACATTTGGAAGTTGAGCAGCAACTGGACACAGCCTCAGGTCTGTCATCGGTCGGTGGGAGGAGCCTCCACCTGAGGCTCGCCGAGCGTCTGCCACGTCCGCGCGTTGGTTTTCAGCCACAGCTCCAGCGCTGCAGGCGCCACGACACACGCTCTGCTCAAGTGCTGAAGGACGCAACCTGTCTGTCACGTCACCTCCAGCCGCCTCCCCCCGCTGCTCCGGTTCGGGTCATGTTCCCTCCCTGCATAACACCTGTGCTCTGACTGGCCAGCTGGCAGCAGAGTTTCAGCCGCCGCCTCTTCAGAGCGGGTGGTGAAAGTGGCTAGTTTGTGGACTGGTGAAGACAGAGCAGGAGGAAGGTGATATGACCACGCAGTTGAACCTGCCACAAAACAAAAGCGCGGGAGGAGTGGTGCGTCGGACCGTCCCGCTGCGCTGCGGTCGGCTCCGGCACCAGCGCCAGGGGCGCCATCGCTCCTCTGATTCCTGAGAGTTAGGTCCCACACGTGGAATTGTTTCTCCTGCCGCGAAGCTCTATCAGCGCTCCAGTCTCCGCCGCAGTCATTTCTCACGTCTTATGTTTACCGCTGTTGGGCTCAGAGGCAAATGTGACGCAGCACCTCTCACCACGTCATCAGCCGACATCATGGTCCTCTTTAGTTCCAGATGTTTGCTCCCTTTGAAAGTGGTTGGTAATTGTTGCTCCACTTAGATCAAAGCACCTGCCAGTACCATCTGAAGTGAAGCTCCGCCTCCCCAGCAGCCTGCCTCTCCTCCTCTGAAGCTGGAGAGAACCAGGGTTCTCACCCTCTGAGTTTCAGAGTCTGGGGTCCGTTGGGTTATTTTCCCAGTCAACTTCCCTCCCTGCTCTTGTTTCCAGCTGTTTGATCTGCATGTGCGCTTCACGTTGGGCTTTTGTCTACGTGTTTATAAGTCGTTTTTGGTGCAGTTGAGTTTAGTTTTTACTCTTCTGTCTTTGTTCAGCAGACGTTACGGAGCACGAAGGAAGAAACTGAGATGGAAGTTCCTGTCGGGACGTGGAGGCTCCACCGGAGGAGAACAAGTGTTTCAGCGACTCTACTGTGCGTTTCTCACCAGAAATCTCGACACTCAAAGAGCGGCTCGACGTCTGAATAAAGACGTGAAGGAAAGCGCTGCGGCGGAGTTGGGCTTCCAGCCACTTCAGCCGCAGCTCCAGCGGAGACATGGACGGAGCCGGCTTCAGGGTCAGTCGAGGTGGTTCCAAGGTCACGTGCCGGGACACACAGCTGCTTCTCACCTGAAGAACAAGTCACTTCCGAGCAGACAAGGCTTGGTGCCACTTGCGAGATCAGCCCTGGAGGACTCAGGCGGGTGTGTCGGACTCATGTCGTGGCCTTCCTGCTGGGCCGTCTCTGACTCCTGGGAATATGAGAAAACAGCTGACTCAGCAGTGTTTCGGGAGTCCACCACGAGGACAGACTCGTGACTCACGGCTTCGGAGACCAGCGTTCACCAACGTGGTGCAGCCACATATGCGAGGCGCCGGCAGTACGCTGGCGGCAGCAGAAGCTCCCCTCTAATCGGCTGTCTTTGACCTCTGAACTCTGCGGGGGTCGTCTCGTGATCCGTCCCCGGAGGACCTCCACACACAGTCCTGCAGCAGCAGTGTGCTTCTGCTCATGGTTCCTCATCCGTAGGTTTGTCTGAGGCGTGATGCGGAGCGTCTCAGTCTGAGGTCCTGGTCCGAGCTCACGGTGACTGGCTCCAGCTCCGTCTTCAGGATGTGGCTGAGTCTCTTCTCTGAGGTTCCTGCGTCCTCACAAGCAAGCAGTAGCTCACGTCCTGTCTCCACCTGAGATGAAGCAGAGACTTGACTGATTCAAGTCAAGTCAGCACTGGTGAGGGACAGGTCCAGTCCTGCTTGCTGCAGTGTGTTTGGGATTCACTTCTTCTGGGATGTGTCTTCAGCCTCATCTCCCTCATTCATTCCTCCACACTTTATTCTTTGACCTTTGGATTTGTTGTAGCTCTCCGTCCTCAGAGACCATGAAAGATTCATGCAGGCCGCCAGCGTCCGCGCCCAGCTCAGCGCAGGTGGTTCATTAGGAGCCTCCCGCGCCGAGCCGTGGCTCCGGCTCTTGACATTTCATCTCACTCTTCCTCTCTGGAAGCGCTCGGCCTGGGATCCTGCCGCTTCCATCCCATCTGCTCCTGAGCCGGAGCCACGCATCAGGACCGGATTTCCACAACAGAGACGGAGGAGCTTCTGTGGGAGGACCTCTCCAGGAGGGAGAAGATCCCGGTGGGAGGAGCTCCGGGCTTGTGTGGAAGCACGGACACCTGGAAATTCACAACCTTGAAGTTCTGTCCCTGAATGTTTCGGCAGTGCAGCATCGTTTTCAAGGGAAGGATTTTTGTTTTGTTTTGTTTTACGTTCAGAGCTCGCCGTCACTGTCACAGAGCCGTCATCAGGACGATAGATGTGGAGTAAGTGAAGTCCAGAGTGGCGCCTCTCCTCGCCGGCGTGAGCCCGGACTAGCTGAGCAGCCATGCTAGCAGTTGCTAACGTGGCCTCCTCCAGCCAACAAAGTCTTGTTGTGAGAACGAAGGTCGTCCTGAGTGGAGGAAGGTGAGGACAGTGGCAGCTCCTGACCCAGCGGCCCCGGCCCAGCTGCTGTGGGGAGCTGCTCTGATACCACCTGAAGCTGTTGTGCAGAGGTCTCCAGAGGACTCACGGACCTGCAGCTCCATCTGAGCCTGCGGAGCCTCCCCGACCCTCGCTGTGACCGTGTCTGATGTCTGTTCTCACCAGACTCCTGCTCCCCAGATCCTGCTCTCTCATCCGCCGCCCATGGTTCCACAGCCCAGTGTCCGGCTCGGACCGTCCCAGAAAAAGCTGAATAAGCCGTTAATGGGGGAGGCCCCGGGGCAGAGAGAGCGGTTGTCTGTCCCGCCTGAGACGAGGCTCCTGGAGAGAAGCGCTCTGGGCCTCTTTACTCCAGCTGCTGCCACCACGACCTGATGAGCAGAGCGTTCCTTCCACCAGTCTGGAGCGGAGGCAGCAGACTCTCCACTTCTTCAGCTGTGGGAGGAGGAGGAGGAGGAGGCGGGGCCAGCCAGCAGCTCGGGGGCCTCCAGCACGGCGCCTCGTCCTTCCTCACTTGGTTTTCACGTCTTCATCGCACGGATCACCCACGTCGACCCGACTCACGAGTCTCCTCTCTCAGGGAGGTGAGGAGCTGCAGGGCAGCAGGATGAAGACGTGGACTCCGTGGATCCACAGCCTCATTAGGAAATGCTGTCTGACTCGGCTCAGCTGCTGCATCATCTGGGAGGCAGCCAGCGAGGCCGGGCGCGGCGCCGGCCCGGAGAAGATGGGATGTGTCAGGTGAAGCCAGCGAGCAGAACCCTCTGATGTTATGGGGAATAATGGCGTCTGAGCGAGGACTCCGCTGCTGCAGCCGGCGCTCAGTCTCCGCGCCTCCGCTGACTGATGATGTCACGCGCCACGTGGCGCCGGCGAGGCGAGGCGAGGCGAGGCTGGACGCCACAATCGCGCTCCCTCCTGGTCCGGACCGCAGAACTTCAGCGTGTGAAGTGGAGCGGAAACTGGTCTGCAGGACGACAAACAGGAGATCTGATGTGTCTGATGGCGGAGGTCAGCGCACACACGCGAGGCTCAGATGGAACAGACGGAAAATCCACTCACCAGTTGACATGACTTCTTCTTCACCTTTGTTGAATGAAAAACGAAAGGGAATATATTATGACCTGAATCTGAGCTGAAACGTCAACACACTGCGCCACGTCGTCCATGTCCGCGGGTCACCAGGGGCTCAGGTCCAAACGCAGATCATCCGCTGGTTCTGATCCCATGAGCTGTGACGGTCACGTGTTGACACCCTTCATGGAAGAAGTCACTGCTTTGATGATGAAACTTCTGTCTGCAGCCCGGCGCTTAGTGACGCGAGGGGCGTTCACCACATTGAGACTTGTGCGTGGGCGACTGTTGTGACGCTCTGATCCACATCCAGGGCTTTTATCTCTCCACTGACTCTGGTTCATATTCTTGTTAGCATCGGTCCACGCTTCCTTTGCTAAGGTTTGGAGTTAAGCTATAAAGTCTGGCTACATGCTAGCTGAGTCCAGCTATTGGCTACGTGCTAGCTGAGTCCAGCTATTGGCTACGTGCTAGCTGAGTCCTGCTACTGGCTACATGCTAGCTGAGTCCAGCTATTGGCTACGTGCTAGCTGAGTCCTGCTACTGGCTACGTGCTAGCTGAGTCCAGCTATTGGCTACATGCTAGCTGAGTCCAGCTACTGGCTACGTGCTAGCTGAGTCCTGCTACTGGCTACGTGCTAGCTGAGTCCAGCTACTGGCTACATGCTAGCTTCGCTCCCGGGGATTCAGTCAGTTCGAGTCACTGGAGCGACAAAAGGCCCGGGTGTCATCGGCCGCCTGAACCATCACGGCGCCGCCGCGGCAGGTCACAGTTCCAGTCCGGTCTTCATTGAGGACACTAGCAGAGTGGGTTACAGTAAAGCAAGGTGCAGTGGCAGCAATAGGTGCAGGACGGTGGAACACACTTGATTCACTCAAGGAAGACGGGGACACAGCGAGACACGGCTTTGTGTCCTATCAAAATGGCGGCACACGCGCGGCGCTGCTCCAGAACGGCGGGTTCCTGCGTGACCTAGTCCCTGGTCCAGTTTATACGGAGCGTCCCTCCCTCAGTCCCGCGTCTCCCCGACCTTCGACCCTGGCGGCCAGCGCTCTCTTGCGCTGCTTCAGTCTCGGAGGGCGAGGCGATCATCGCTCTGACTCCACACAGGCGACTGAAATATTCAACGCCGTGTCCCTCGGAGGCGTAAAAACAGCTGCCAGATTTCTGTGGTCTGAAACCGCCTCAGCTCCACCAGCGTGGGCTGACGGAGGGACGCCTAAAAGCCTAGTGAATATTTCAGCCCTGGCGCCGCGCACATTAGCGCGGGGCTCGTCCTCTTTCTCTTACACGGCCATTTGAAGCCGTTTCTCACAGTCGTCATCTGTGAAATGGCTGAAGTTGAGTGCTGCGTGCCACAGGAGGAGCCCATCCCAGCGTCGGATCCCATAAGAAATTCATGAGAGAAGTGAAGTTCCTTCTCCGTGCGTCGCACCTGTGGGCTGCCGAGGGCCAGGGGCCTCCCGCCGGGGCCAATCTGGTGGAGGATGAAGCAAGCATCCGCCTGCTCTCTGGAGCTCAGCCTTTGACCTCTGACTGAGCTTCTGCTGCGGGTGGAGGCGTGGCCTTGTTTATGCTCACTTGTGAGGACCAGATAACTTTGTGGGGACATTTGACCAGACCCCACAAGTCCAAGCCTCAATCTGAAGACTTCAAAGTAACTGGATGATTCTGACTGGGTCCCAGTCTGGTCCAGGGTACCGGTTCAGGGTGAGGGCCCGGAGAGGTCCCCACAAGGACAGAGAGACAAGCATGAGTGTGTGTGTGTGCCAGGGACCTGAACCTTCCACATCAAGTGGCCCCGGGGCCCATTCAAGGAATAGAACTGATGCGTGACTCTTGAGTTCATGTGTGATCAAGAACCATATTGAATCTACTGACACGTAAACAAAGCAAAGCCTTGTGAAGTGACATGAAACCATGTGATCAGCGCAACAAAGACATTTGTTTGTCATGCAAAAGTCTAACTATATATACTTTATATATATATATATATATATATACACTGTACGTATACATTGTATATTTAATTCTCTAAAGAAGATTGAAGTCTAAATGAGAGTTTTGCCATAAACTTTTCTCAATAATTGAAAGATCTGCTTCAACAGGTGATTTTCTGAACAGTTTTTAATTCTTCTTCACTGTTTCTTTCCAAGACCTTCTCCATAGTTGGTGACTGTCACAGTGCGCAGCTGTCAGGTCAGTTCACTGACTCACTGCTGCCACCACACGTGGCTCAGGGGTCGGAACTGAGCGTCTCACGGCCCAGAGGGGTGAAGCGAAGAAACTTCAGGTGGCCCTCTAGGGGGGCGCTGACCCTGGCCCTATGGCTGAGAAGCACTGTTTCAGACTCAGAGGGAGGAGCTGTGGCGCAGCAGGCGCTGACTCGCGACGGGAGCCAAGCTGTGCTGACCCCAGAGTCACCTGCAGGTGTCGCCCCAGACACAAGAGACTGGAAGAGACTCCACCAGAACCAACAAGCCACGCCTGCGCTGCTCCTCTGTTGGGCTGCGTGATGACGTCACAGCAGGTCTCTCACCTGTGTCCGGCGCCTCGGCGCATGAACCATTCCTCTCTACTGGCGTCTCCAGCCTCCAGGTCCGTGAGGAAGTGCTCCTCGCGCTCAGAAACGCCGCCGTCAGCCCGTCACAAGTTGGTCTCGTCTCCCACAAGTAACCGGTTTGTGGGACCAAACCAAATCGGTGATTCTGCAGAACAAGTGGCTCCTGTGCTGCAAAGACTCGAGGACTGGTTTCATGAACGTGAGCTTTGGTAACGAGTCGCTGTCAGGCGCTCGAGTCATGTGGCCAGTCGTGTCGTCGTGTCGTTCTTCCCCGTGACAGGCATCACAGCGCGGAGCCCTGGAGTTCAGGCTCTGACTCTGAGACTCAGACGGATCCTGGGGGATGAAGAGGTGGCACACCAGTCTGTCTGACCTTCGTCTCAGTCCAGCAGCGTCTGAAGCTCGGAGGAAGACGTGACAGCAGAGCACCAGGACACACCTCAGTGACAGTGACCTAAACGCTTCCCATGATGCTTTGCAGTCCAACCAATCACAGCAGTTGATCGCTAGACACAGCACAGCACAAAGAGCCGCTCGGGGCCACAGTGGTGGGTCGGTCTGCTGAGCAGCGTGGTGTCACGCTTCGCCGACGGGTCACCTGGCCCGGCGAGTCCGGTGCCGGGCTACGGTGGAGCGCTGCTCACCATCAGCAGGCGTCCTGAGCCGGCACCGGCCAGAACCGAGGTTATTGTTCCGGCCCGATCGACAGCTTTGTCGCCCCAGAGATGTGGGAGGAGCTGAGGCCTCCAGTCATCCGTGGTCAGGTCAGGAGCAGCACATGTGGAGGAGGTGACATCAACATGAGCCGTGACTCTGGCGCTGCTGAACCTTCATCATCATCATCATCATCATCATCATCTCCAGTCTTCCTGGTCTCTCCTCTCCACATGTGCGTCCTGACTTTGTCTCCAACCGTCTCCACAAGCCGCTCCGATCCTCTGGGGTGTCTCCACCCTGCCTGCACTCTCCTCCTCCTCCTCCCTCTCTCTGGCGACAGATCACCGCTCACCTCGTCTGCCAGCTCCCCCCGCAGTAAAAATAGCTCCTGATCTGAGGACAAACATTTGTGCTCTGGAGTGAGAGGAGCAAGAAGAAAGAGAAGCTGTGATGTGATCCTGTGAGCAGATGGCAGCGGAGCATATGTTCCATGAGCGAGCGCCCCGGGGCCGGCGGACGAGCGCCAGCGCGGACCACCGTTCTGGTTCAGGTGCTGCCGGAGAAGATGGCCTCGAGAGCAGGGTCACGCTCAGGACGCTCGCTGAGCCTCCAGCTCAAGGCAGAGCCTCAACACTGGGCCATCTCCTCCCGATGACATCACCGTCTCCTCCCGATGACATCACCGTCTCCTCCCGATGACATCACCGTCTCCTCCCGATGACATCACCGTCTCCTCCCGATGACATCACTGGGCCGTCTCCTCCCGATGACATCACCGTCTCCTCCCGATGACATCACTGGGCCGTCTCCTCCCGATGACATCACCGTCTCCTCCCGATGACATCACTGGGCCGTCTCCTCCCGATGACATCACTGGGCCGTCTCCTCCCGATGACATCACCGTCTCCTCCCGATGACATCACTGGGCCGTCTCCTCCCGATGACATCACCGTCTCCTCCCGATGACATCACCGTCTCCTCCCGATGACATCACTGGGCCGTCTCCTCCCGATGACATCACCGTCTCCTCCCGATGACATCACTGGGCCGTCTCCTCCCGATGACATCACCGTCTCCTCCCGATGACATCACTGGGCCGTCTCCTCCCGATGACATCACCGTCTCCTCCCGATGACATCACCGTCTCCTCCCGATGACATCACCGTCTCCTCCCGATGACATCACTGGGCCGTCTCCTCCCGATGACATCATCGTCTCCTCCCGATGACATCACTGGGCTCTGTTTTCTACACCGACGCAACAGCTCCAGTCCGCTCTCAGAAAACAGGCAGAGTCATTAGCACCACTGACTCTGCTGGACGTCGCGTTAGCGCCATTAGCGCTAGTGGCATAGACACGAGATAAAAACTTGATGCCAGACAGAATCATTGGTGTTATGAAGCTGAGACGAAGAATGTGAAAGGTTGCTCCAGTTATTCCCCAAACTGGATTAAAACCTTGCAAACTTTCTTTTCTTTAAAATACATCGACAAATCCTGACAAAGTTTGCCACATCACCCCCTTTCTGGGGACATTTTTATTTCTACTGTGGACTGAGCACCAGGTTCCTCTGGGGCTGAGGCTGGGATTTTTCCCACGAGTCAAGTGAGTCGAGGCCTAAAAAGGAGGAGAAGCACAGCGCAGTGCGTCTCTGTTTTCTGGGGACAAAGTGAAGCCGGAGAGTCTTGGTCCCCAGAGAGAGCCACGCTGCGCCAGCGTTGTGGTCTCTGGAGAGAAGCCCAAATGTTTGGGGTGGAGTTGGAGCCACAGACCCGCCGGAGGCTTCAGCCCAGGTGGACCGGTGATGGTGTTTGGGAGGGAGGGAGGGTCTCAGCAGGGGAGTCTCCTGGGAGTCCTGACTCCTCCATCTGAGACGCAGCAGAGGAGGAGGAGGAGACACGTGAAGCGGCTTCAGGCGGAAGCTGTTTGTCTCTGAAGCACCAACATGCAGATGTTTGCTTCCAGTCTTCAAGGACGCTTCCAACATCTAGCTCAGTTCTGGTGCTGCGGATCATACAGTCTGCAGCGCTGGGCCTGTGGGCTGTGGGGTGGTCCACTCTCCACTATGGGATGTGGCTCTGTTTGGCTCGCCGGGACTCGTGCTCGGCTGCGTCCGTACACCGGCAGCTCCAGACCCCAGGCTGACCACGGGAGACCCGCGTGGATGGCTGGAGCTTCAGTCAGGAGAACTGGGTGAGGCGGTGGAGAAAGAGCTGAGCCAGAAGGCAGGATTGTGATTTGGCTTCCTCTTCCTGGAGCTTCAGCTCAAGTCCCTGACCCTCACAGAGAGAGATGACCAGGTCAGAAGGTTCCTGCTCACAGCAGAGTCCACGGACCTGTCCCACAGCTGCTGGTCTGGAGCTACAGCTGGAGGACCAGCGGACAGATCCTGAGCTGCAACAAGGCTCCTCCTCCTCCTCACCACCACCTCTCAGTTCAGCTTCCAGCCTCAGAACCACCTAAACATCGGCGCCGTCCACCCTGGTCAACAGTCTGTGAGACTCCCTCGGGTTTGTGAGACTCTTCTCCCACTGACTTCATGGGCCGAGAGAAACAGGATCTAGTGGACGAATCTTCGCCGCCTCAAACAAACTGTGCCTCTGAGGTGCACATGGAGGAGCCTGGCTGTGACGCAGTGCACACGGCGCGGCCGGAGATGGAGTGGGGGAGATCAATTTCCCATCAGCCCCAGGTAAAGGATTTCATTTTCCTCCGAGAGCGAGGGACGCGGCTGCAGGTGTGACAGAGAACCTCACTCACCGCCAAGACAGCAGAGCAGAGACAAGAGTGGCGGTCAGACTCACCATCCCTGTGGGGACCACTCCTGACCGTCCCCCCTGAACCAGGACTCCAACCAAAGTGGAGCCCAGTTTGAAGCCACTACTTTCACTGAGGTTTGAACCTTCTCAACCTCGGAACCAAAATGTCCTCACAAGAAGGAGGCTTGTCAAGACTTGGTCACACAAGTCAGGCACTCTCACGCACGCCTCAGTTTAGCTGAGAGACGCGTCAGAGGCACGGCCGGACTCTCTGCTGCCCAGAGTTGGACTCTCCATGATGAACATCCATGAGACCTGTGGACCCTTGTGGAGGTGGGCACAGCACGAGCTGCAGGTCCGGCTCCACCGCTCCTGGCTCGCTGACCCTTGAACCCCAGGGCGGGCCAGGGCGGAGGACGGCTGCTCTCGCCTGACTGGCCTGAGCGTCATGTGACCCAGCCCGCGGGTCAGGTCCGGCGGGTGGCCTTATGACCTGGCTCCTGATCACGGCAGGCAGAAGAACCCGACCGTGGCGGCGCCGGCTTCCCTCGGCAGCGTGACACGCCCTGGTGTCCGGGCCTCCCGCGCCACTGAATGGATGTCGCTCGACTGAAGAGCGGCACGTGGTGCCTGGAGCAAGACCTCCTCAGCCCTCTGGAGGACATCAGCAAGTAGCAGGAAGGAGGAGAGCTGAAACATCTGTGAAGGTCGGTGATGAAAAGCGCACGACACACAAGGAGGAAGAGGGAATCAGATGACAGACCAAAGCAATGGATGACAGAACCGACTGGCAAAACTCCCGCACACGTGTCAGCGGCGTGAGCGAGGACCACCCCGGACCCTGGGATGGAAACGAACGGATCCTCCAAACAAACCAGCTGGCTGCCGGGGCAACCTCCTGCGAGTGTTTGAGGACAGCGCTGTGAGTCCACACACACACACCTGCTGTGGTCAGGCCCTCCATCTTGTGGCGGCGCACACGGGGGTGGGGGGGCAGTGACCAGACTGTCTCGATTCATCCACTCGGTCAGCAGCACAGCCTCGATCTGTTTCCGGGTCTGAAGGCTGGTTTAGCTTCCATGCTAAGCTAACGGGCAGCGTGTGGCAGGGCTCTGTGGTCACATGACCAGGGCAGGGATGAAGGGCGACGCCAACATGACAGGACTTGAAGCCACAACAGCTGGAACACGTCAACGCGGACCCTCGTCCTCGACCGGGAAGCTGGAGGCGGAGCTTGGCACCCGACTGAGAAACTTTAAACCACACGCGCCTGGGATCAAGGTGGGAGTGGGCCTCACAGAGACTTGCTCCACTCACCTCACAGGCAGGGAAACAGACGTGACAGTGATCGTCGGGACTCACTCTCTCTCACACACACAAGGGCGCACGCAGGTTGGTCTCTCCACCCATGTGGGGACCCGTCACCCTTTCCCCAGCCTCTAAACACATGGCTCACCTGAACCAGGACTCTGGACCAGACTGGAGCCCAGTTAGGGCTTCTAACCCTCTAAACCCAAATGTGCCCCCCCACACACACAGAGCCAGCTGTGACGTCACAGACGCCCTCCTTCATTGACTAGTTCAGTAATTGCACGATCATCAGCAAACACTGGGCTTCTGTGGCTGCGGAAGCTGCAGTGCAGTCACAGTGGCCCCTGCTGGAGCCCAGAGGAACTACAGCGCAGGAGACGCGAGCGTGAGTCAACTGGACACCAACCTCCGTGTCTCCCTCTAGTGGCCAAAGCACCCGGGAGCTTCAGACGGCTGAGACCTTGGCAGCTTCACTCCGCCACCTTGAGGTCCGTGATCTTGACTGCAGTCCGCTGATCATCCACACGGACCTGCAGGGGCTCGGCTGGGGCGTGGGTCCGAACACAGCGCCTCCTAGCGGTCAGTGGATGATTCTACGAGGAGAAGTGAAGATGAGGGCCACGTGGGAGGAACACACATCAAAGGAACGTGTCGGGGCAGTCGCATGACCTCGACAGCTCACTCCACTGACGGATCTGGGTCAGGTCCAAACGGGTCACCTGAGAGTGTTGGCGAGATACTGAGGTCGTCAGTGGGAGAAAGAAGGTCAGGAATGAGTCTCTCAGAGGGACATGAGGAGCACATTGGAGACACAGACGTTTGGAGCCGAGGAGGTGACGGGGAGGGGTCTCCCTCTCACCACTGCCAGGACTGTGCCTCAGCGTCTGTCGGTCCGAGACGATCATGTGAAACAGAGCTTCACCGAGGTGTCTCACCTCCACTCAGCTCAGCTCACTGAAGTAGCTGCAGCGCTGCGACCCCACCACAAGAGGGCGCCCCCCGGTGGGCAGGTGAGTGACGGCACAGCAGCCTCGCACGAACATGCTTTATTAGCAGAGGAGGAGTCGTCCCTCCAGACGAGCCGCAGACATAAATAAAAGCTTCTTACAAAACACAGGAGAATCCTGGACGAGCTCTTCCTACAGGGATGTCCCACAGCGCGGGACTCCGCCTCGCCCCATGCTCAGATCTGGAGAAACCATGTGGTGGGAGGTGAAGCTCCTGAGGAATCGGCGGACGCGGGCCGCAGTTCCAACCCAAGCCTTCGATCCGGTCTTCGACGGGTCCTTCTGGGACGCGTCTCCGAGTCAGAGCCGGGACATCCTGACGGAGGGCTCTGGAGAGAGGCTACCCCTGCGACTCGGCCTGGACTTGGAAAACAGTCTCACTCCGAGTTCCATCAGCCCTGCGCTCCTCTCCTCGGTGAGGAGGCCGGGACCCAGGCAGCAGGTCGGAACCGACCCACCTAAACCGCTGACGAGGCACTCAGAGCCGCTCCGGCGGGGGAAGCCCTTGGAGGACGAGCATCTCTGCTCCCGCACCTGTCCAGCAGGTGTCACACTGCTCTCTCTGCTGAGGGGATGGTGACTCCAGTCACACACCTTCTCTTGTGGCTTCCATGCTGGCGTCTCTAGTGACACCTGGTGGCAGTGAAGCTGAAATGTGCTGAACATTTTTCATCCCTAAAAGTGCAGAAGTCCAACAGATCCGAGGGATGAGGGTCCACAGGAGGTCCCGGCTGCCGGAGGGTCCGGTCTGAGGACGCGGGCACCTCGGTAACAGCAGGAGTCCAAATATGACCGAGGAGGTGAGGCAGGTTCCGGTCGCTCGGCGATGAACGGAGAGGCTGAAGCTCAGCTCAGCAGAAGAAGATCTCTCCATCCAGAGGAGCCTCAGGAAGGTGCTGAGAGTCTGGAGGGAGACAGACAGAGAGAGAGAGTCACGTGACAAGGATGCGGCCGCTGCAGCAGACGGTGGAGGCCCTGGCGAGCGATACATTAACCAAGCAGAGCTGGCTGATTGGTCCTCGGACCGCTCTGGTCGCTAGCTAGCTCCCTGCTAACATGCTCGCGGCCTTGGATGTCAGAATGAAGCGAGTGATCAGGAGTGGGAGCAGCCAACCCTGGCTTCCTCCTCCTCCTCCTCCTCCTGCGGCGGCAGCGGCCCTCACCTGCCACAGCGCTGCCTCCTCCCTTGCTGCTCTTCTTCTTCTTCCGCTCCTTGCTGTCCTTGCTCTTCAGCTGCAGCAGGCTCCTGGACAGCTGGTTGTTGCCCTCGCCGAGCCTCACCGTGTTGGCGGTGAAGGGATTCAGGCTCTTCACCTTGGGCTTGGACGGCGGCGGCGGCAGCACCGGCACCACGGAGAGCTCCAGGGGGTCCAGAAGCACAGAGCCGCCGGGGACCCGGCACTCGTCCGGTCTCTGGAGGGAGTGGGGGAGGGAGGGCAGAAGCGTGAGGCAGCGCTGGGGCAGAGCAGGCGGCGGACGGCTCACCTCCTGCATGGTGTCCAGCTGCCGCTCCAGCCTCCGCTGCGCGTCCCGCAGCCGCTCCAGGTCCCGCTGGTACTGCTCCTTCCTGCTGTGCAGCTCCTGCCGCTCCAGCTCCAGCTGCTGCCGCTGCCTCAGCACCTCCTGCTCCTGCAGGAGCACAGAGTCGGATCAGGACGGGCTTCTGCCGAGGATCAGGAGTCACCGCTCCTGACACCTGCAGCTGCAGCAGCGCCTCCTTGTGGCCCAGGTCCTGCTCCCGCAGCTCCCACTCCCGCTCCTTCCTCCGCTTCTCCTCGGCATGCGCCGCCTGCTGCCGCTGCAGCGCAGCCGCCTCCTGCCTCTGCTTCTCCAGGCTGCGCTGCTTCTCCTGCTCGATCAAAGAGCTGGGCCGCGAGGAGGGCCGTGAGGAGGGGCAGCGCTCCGTCAGCGCCTGCCGCTGGTCCTCGATGAAGCTGTCTTGCTGCACCACCACTGCCTAGGAGGAGGAGCCGGGTCAGACCGGGGTCAACGGTCAAGATGAGCAGGGAGCGGCTGGTTACCTGCAGGGAGCTGAGCAGGAGGTGCAGGCTGGAGACGCTGTGGAGAACCTGCTGCAGGAGAGAGACGGTGAGCGCTGTGCCGGTGCTGGTCCACCTGAGGTAAGGCCGGTGGACACACAGGAACCTGAAGGACCTCGTCCCCGACAAGTCAGCCCGGCTTCACGCGACGCTCACTTTCACCTTCCAATGCTGCGTCCTCACTCCCAGACAGTGATGCTGCGTTGCTCTAATGTCACGAGTGATAACAGCTGCTGTTTCAAACCCAGTCCTCAGATTAAAGCCATGATCTAAACGCCAACGCTTTTGTTTTCCATCCTGCAATGTGTTTTGGTCCAAAGCCTAGAGAGTGTGTCTGAGATGCTGCTGAAGAGGCGAGCCCACACAGGAGGTGCTGAAGCTCAGATGTGAAGGTGAAGATCACACACTGGAGCCCCCAGGCTTCAGGTCTGCTCGTAGCTGGCCTTGTTTCACGTTCGACATCCTACTCTTCAAAAGCGACACGGCCTTCACACGCATCAACATGGTGGGTGCTGTGGCTCTGGACAACACGGGAGCAGGACTCATGTCTGCGGCTCTCGCAACTCGATTAGAGCAGCGCTGATGACGCCGGACGTTTCCATGTCATCAGCAGCTACATTGGATTACAGCCGGGGAGGAAGTTGGAGCGAGCGAGCGAGCGAGCGAGCGTGTGTGTGTGTGTGTGTGTGTTACCTCGCTGTTCCTCTTCAGCAGCAGCAGCAGGTTGTTGTTGTTTCCTCCCTGCAGACACAGAGTGAGATGAGTGACGCGTGTGTGTGTGTTTGAGCTCCTCTATCCTACTGGGCTCCGATTTCCTTGTGGGGCTCTTTCGCCGGACCCCACAAGTTAAGCCTCAGTTTGAGGGTGAAAACATCAAAACAACCGGGTGGTTCTGGTTCTCAGTTTGGTTCAGAGTCCTGTGTGTTCAGGGGGAGAGGCAGGGGAAAGGGTGACGGGCAGGAGACCTTCTTCAGGACGCTGTCCGACTCGGTCCGGCGCAGCTCGCCCATCGTGTCCTCGCTCTCATCTCGCTCTCCGCCTGAGGACAGAGTCAGAGTTCAACACAGAAAGGACCTTGGCTCTTCGTCTTGTTTGAACTCGGGACTTTGAGCTGCTTCCTTTTCTTCTGCCAGTGACCAGTGAAGCAAGTGTGTGCTGCAGACAGACTCACTCTTGCTGCTGTGCATCTGGTGACTGTCGAAGCCTCCAAACGTTTCTGCTCTCCGAGGTAAAGACACGGGGCCCGCGGCCATGGCTCCCCCCAGACTTCCGTTCACCAGGGCCTGCAGAGTCTCCACTGAAACACACACGCAGGCCACTGATCGAGTCACAGGTCCGGCTGACCCCGCGCTCACACGGTTGCTAGGCAACAATGACTTTAAAAACACAATCCAAGAAAACTGAAAGCAATCCATGTGACATGATGACGCTGACGAAGAAGAAGACATGGCGGCATCCACAGTCAGCCCTGAGCCTGGAAGGCCGCCAGCTGGGACGCTCACCTTCCTGCAGCGCGTCCTGCATGATGGACGCTCCTCTGGGCGGCTCCAGACTGGAGGTGGACCTGAAGAAGGGCTGCGTCTGTCGCAGCAGGTCCTCGCCCAGACTCCCGCTGTCCCACATGCTGCTGAAGAGACGGACCTTCTCCTCCAGCAGGGACATGATCTCTGTGTCCTTCTGCTTCAACAGATCTGACGGCAGACTGTGGCGTGAGGCGGACGAAGCGACGCTTGTTCACTAGCCGCAGCCCTCACCTCTCATCTCCCGGGCTTTGGTCCCCAGCTGTCTCTTGTCCTCCTCCGTCTCACTGGGGATCCCCTCGTCCTCGTCCTCGTCCTTCTCCCTGAGGAGCAGGAGACAAGACAGTCATCAGTCAGACTGAGGATGGAGTCTCAAGTTAAAGTCCAGCACAAATGTTTGCTTCTTCGTTCGTTTTGGACGCAGAACAGTGAAGGACTTGAGAAGCAGAATATTGTAATACGGCACTCTGATGAACCAGAACTGACTGTGGTCCGCTGCACACTGAGGAGAGTGGATGATCCTCCGATCAGAGGTCCGGAGCCGCTCACTCACATGGACTGCATGGCCTCCTGGATCAGCTGCATCCACGTGTTCCTCTCGTCCCGGGAACTGGCCAGAACCTCCATCATCTCTGGCCTCTCGATGCCGGCGGTGATGAGGAAGAGACCTCGATCTCTGTTGGCCACTTCTCTGACGATCAGCTTCTGCAGGGAGATGACAGTGGAGCGCTGGTCCTGCAAGGGGGGAGGAGGGGAGGAGGGGCGGAGCCAAGGAGAGGGAGGAGAAGAAGGAGGGCAGAGGAGAGATGCAGGAAGGAGGAGGAGACAGGAGAGCAGCTGTTATAATAAACTCCTCTTAACAGCTGTATTGAGTCACTCGTCCTTCTGTCACTGAACGTTGACCTTTGTGGACACCACCATTGTGTGAGGGAGGTTCTGGTGAGACCATGAGGACGCGGGAAGTGTGGACCTACCAGCAGAGCGAAGACGTAGCGCTGGTCCTTCTCCTGCAGGAAGACGATGACGTCGGACAGGAGCAGCGCATGAACATCTGACGGCGAGAAGAAAGGTCACGCTTTCCAGGGTCCGTGTCGGTTCCACGTCCGTCCAGAAGCCTCTCTCACCCTTCAGCCGGCCCTGACTGCTCTTGAGCTGCAGCGGCCCGTCGTGGATCAGCCGGCGCCGCAGCAAGTCCTCGCGGGCGAACATCTGCCCACTCTTCATCATCATTATGGACTTGCTGTCCGTGCGACAGTGGACGTCCTTCAGCCGCCGCTTCTTCTCGTGCTCGTTCACCTTCCTGTCCACGGCGGCGATCACGTCTTTGACCAGCCGCACCGCCTTCGTCAGGTCCTCGTGGTCCCGGTCCCCCTCTGCAAACACAAACTGGATCAGGGTCTCACGGCTGCGGCCTTCACCTCATCACAGCTCATGGCTCACTAGACCTCCTGACAAGATCCACCTCAACTGAGGGTGAGGAGCTTCTCTCTCTTCGAGAGTCCAGACAGACTGTCTGACAGTGAAAAGCTTTGTCTCCTAGCTCAGCTCTTTTCCTACCATAGGCACAATGTGTTGCCCCATCCCCTCCCCTAACTCCAGAACTAGACCCAAGACACCAGACCCGCACTATCTGAGGAAGAGCTGGACAGAGCCTGCACCCTCCTCCCACTGAGAACCACTGTGGTTGAGACTGTCACATCTAGTTCCAGGTTCTTAGACCGTCGTCTTTCGTGTATAAAAAGCCAGAAGAAGACAGTGAAGCAGTAGATCCTGGGAGGGACTGACCCCTGGTGTGCTGCAGCAGCCTCTGGATCAGAACCGGGTACTTGGTGATCCTCTGGGTCACCAGCAGGATGCAGGCTGGGATGCCCAGCCGCCGCACGATGCTGCTGCTCATCTTCTTCTGCAGGAGAGGAGGAGCATGAGGCCAGAGCAGGACGTGAGGGAAGAGGCGGCCACGCACCTTGATGAAGGTCTTGAAGCGCTTCTCTTTGGCCAGAAGCTCCTTGTACAAGCTGACGGCTTCAGAGTGGCGGCTGCAGAAGCGACCGTAGGTTCTCTTCATCCGCTCGCCGCTGGAGTCGGAGAACTGGAGCGGCAGAGAGAACAAAGAGTCTTGAGCTGATGCTGAATCTGCCGACCATGAACACGCTCACCTGACTGAGCAGGACGTCTCCAATCCTGTGGATGATGAAAACCCCCTCTGGACCGTCGCCCTCCAGAAGACTCTCCCTCTTCCTCTCCAGGAGCCGTGACAGATACTGCGTGTGGAGCTCCAGCAGCTCGTCCAGCACGGGGAAGAGTCGGTCCAGAGTCTGCTGCTCCAGCTGGACCTCCTTTTGTAGGCCTTTGCTGTAGACCTCTGACATGATCCGCAGAGTCCTGATGTGGTGCATCTCTGTCTGCATCAGCTCTGCAGCAGAACATCCAGGTCAACTCTTTCAGCACCTTCAGACTCTAGGTGGAGGCGTGTGTGTGTGCGCACGCATGTGAAGATGAAGCTGAGGATCAGTGTGATGTCAGGTTACCGTAGATGATGTCCTGCCTCTTGACCAGGTCCTTGTCCAGCTGCTGCAGGAACTGCGCCTCCACTCCTAAACTCCAGGAGTCGCTCTCCAACTCTTTGGCCTCCACCTCGAACTCTCCCATCAGCTGACCGTCCATCATCTCGGTCCCTGCAGGGGGCAGCACTCATTACAGCAGCTCAGATGCTAACAATGCTGAAGACATGTTTAGACTAGTCACCTTCGTCTGTCAGCGACTCCATGGACTCGGTGACCTGGTTGCTTCTGTTCAGGGAGTCAGTGGACTGCGACAGGTAGCGCAGCCCCCTGATGGGCATCTCGTCCAGCACGGGCCTGCAGAGCACACACGTGCCCAGGTCAACTTTCAAAGCTCGCCATCGTGTCTCGTGGTGGTTCTCACCCGGCGATGTTGCTGATAGACAGGCTCTTGGACATGCTGTTGCCGGAGAAGCCCATGATGCTGGCGTGTCGCCGTGACGACGGGATCAGCAGGGAGGAGTGGTCGTCCGGAGACAAGATGGCCGACCAGGGGCGGTCTCGGCTGACGCCAGCTGGATGACATAACCGGAATCGGTTCAGACAAGCGTCACACGCGGTGAAAGCACTTGAGTGTTGTGTCTGCCCCGACCACCAGGGGGAGCCCCCCGCCCCCAGAGCTAGCAGTTCTTATGATCCCGATCCGTTTTGATGCAGAGAGTTTAGGTCGGACTTCTTTTTAATGCTACTCTTAATTTGTTGGTTTCAGCCACAGCTGGACCGAGACCTGACCCAGGAGGTGCTGGGCCCTAGCCCCAACACGCAGCCCAGACATGGAGGTGCGGCGTCTCACTTTTCTTCCTGAGGGTGACAGTGGGGACGGCGCTGGACTCCAGGAGGGGGACCGGCTGCTTGAGCATCTGCTGTGGAGCAAACAGAATCAGAGTCACCTCCTGTCCGAGGAAGAGCCCCACAGTCGAGGGCTCCTACCTTCGTCTTGAGCTGAGCACACGGCGGCAGATTGTCGCGACAGGCCTTGTGGACGGACGAGCCGCAGTCTGAGGAGAGAAAAGAGACGTGAGCGACCATGAGAGGTGAGCCCCGGGGGAGGAAATCAGAGTCTCTTGACGGGGATGCAACACACTGCAGCTCTGTGTGTGTGTCTGGATGTGTGCGTCAGACAAGTTGCACAAACATGCTGAGTAACAAACAACATCCTCTTTCCAGAGTTCCTGTCGTGGAGGGAGATGCTGCCCTTCTTTCCAACGAGTGAGGAAGTGTTGTTGCTGCTGAGTTGTGGGAGGCCGAGCGAGTTGGCTGACTCATCACGCTCGCCGTCACTGCGTGTGGTGAGGAACAACAGAGGGACTCACGTGTGCAGTGAAAAGCTTCTTTGTTGCTAAGACTTTTGCTGCACTGCGAGCAGTGGAGCGCCGAGCTGACAGTGGAGAACTGGTGCCCGTTCACACTCTTCTTCTCCTTGGTCTCCTTCTTCTCTCGGTCCTTCTCCTGCACAGAAGACAAGCCACCTGAGCGTCAGCGGGAGCCCGAATGAGGCACGGCCAGTGACTGCAGCGCTGAGAGTGAGCACTTTGGTTTTTCACATATTAGCGACGTCATTTAAGAGAGAGGTCATTTAAAAAATGTGTCTGTCACGTGACTTCCATTGGCATTTGGAAGGTCCACTTTGCTGTTGGGTTTGATAGTTGCGTCATGGATTTATGATGACATTTTCCAGGGGGACATGGGGGGAGTGGCTAAAACACACACATAAACAAATGAAGAAATAAATAAAGGCTCACTGCCGGGGTCACATCCTTGTGACCTCTCAGGAACCTGTCACGACCTTGCCATTCATGTTTCCCCAACTGTGTGAAGTCCTGTCTGGGCCCCATGACTCGAGGTCCTGACCCTATAGGAGACCCGACTCCCTCCAGCCCAGTTCTGTGCTGAGCGTCGATGGTCCTGCCTGAGCTCCACCTTCATGTCGCACTACAGACCCAAGAGCGTCCTGCACAGGCGACACCCCTCCCCTGAGTCACAGAGGTCGATGTCCGGACACACTCCTACCTCGTGCGAGCCCCTCCACCTCAGCGAGAAGCCGTGAGTCCTGGAGAACATCCTGCAGAGCCTCCCAGAGAGGCCGCGCGGTCAGAGTGAAAGAGGAAGTGAGAGGAGCGACCCTTCAGCCGGCACAGACGCTGATGACACCTTCCTCTTACTGGCACTTGCTCAACTCTGCTGCAAGCTGCCGGCGGAGCACAGCAGGAGCGGCGAGGCTGCGCCATGCTGGGGGACGATCACATGACCCAGGCTCATCTGAGCAACATGGTCATGGACCCTGTCGCTTTAACACTAAAATCCACTTCCGGTTCCACTTCCTGTTTGTGTCGCTGAGAACAAGGCTGCGTGGACAAACACCAGCGGCATGTGCAGCCACCCTCACAAGTCTCCTGCTGCGGGCCCAGTCCGGGTCGGCCCGAACGGGGCCAACCACGACTCGCAAGGGAGCTGACCTCACACGCAGAGCTGTCTCTCACCCGGGTCTTCTTGTACATCTTGTTCTTGATGTAGCTGAAGGTGCGCCCCACTTTGGTGACGCTCTTGGGCTCGGCGATGGCGCGCAGCGGCCCCGGCTCCTCCTCTGAGATGCTGCAACACAAGATCACTGAAGTGTTAATCTCATCAGTGTCGCTCAACACACAGCCTTCTTCCTGCACAAACAAGATCAACTTGTTTCAAGGCTTTGATTGAAGGCCATTGACAGACCACCCAGTGATGAGGTCACATGCTTGGAGCTGGGCCTCATCAGCAGCGACCACCTGCTGCTGCAGTCGGCACCAGGAAGCCCGGATGCAGTCTCAGATTCAGAAGCAACAGCTCAACTCAGTACTGAAGCAACACAGCCTTCCTGGTTCCTTTTAGCCAATAGAATCTTGAATTTCTCTGTTCCCTGATTCAAGATAAAAACCAGTTCCAGACACCACAAAGAGGACGAGTGAGAGTTCCAACCTGTAAGCCAGGGATCCAGAGGCGCTGCCATACGACTTCATGCCTGCAAAAGAGAGTCACCGTCAGTGGACCAGCACAGAAGGCAGCACTGGAGCTGCTCCACCTCATTCATGAGCAGGAGGAAAGCACGTTCACACAGGAGGAGAACGGCCCAAACTCTTCAGTAGACCTCAAAAATCTCATTAGACTTAGAAAAGGAAAGACAAGACAGGTGTTCCACAGCTCCGAGTCCGAGGTCCTCAGCCGCAGAGGGGAGCGGACCTTCAGCAGAGATGCAGATGCTCCCCCAGACAGCCGAGCCAGAAGGCAAGGCTCACTGTCAGGCCCCAGCTGGAGGCGCCGGTGGAAGTGGTCAGCTGCTGGAGGTCCATCTCCAAGTGTTACTCCAGCACCAAGGTTTGGCTGCTCATGAGTGAGGGTGTGGGGGGAGTCAGGCAGGGAAGTGAACTCACTAGCGTGTTCATCTGACAGTCGCTGGCCAGGCGCCTCTCACTCTACCGCACACAGAGACTACGGCAGGGTGTGGGGCACTGGGGGGTTGGGAGGTTTCAGCTGCTTCTACTGTACTCACTGGTGTTATCTTCGTCATCGTCACTGGTGGAGGACTCGCCGTACGAGAAGCGAGACTTGGAGCGGGTGAGGATGGGCGACAGGCTGAAGGAGAAGGAGATTCTCCGCCTGCGCCTCAGACGTCCCACCGCTGGCGCCGCAGGAGAGACCACAAGCGCTGGTTAGTCTCCAGAGGACGGCCACAGGTTCCATTCCTGTGAGCCTCATTTATCAGCAGCAGGAGCAAAAACCTGGGGGGCCTCAGAGGTGTGACCGCTCTGGTCCCAGTTCCAGGGATGAAACTGGATCTAGCTTCTTCCTGAAGTGAGCAGGTTTATTTCTGATCACTAGATGGAGTCTGTCCCCAGTCATGGCCATGGGCTTAAGAATTCTATGGTGATTTTTTTTTTTTTTTAATCTTCCACCTTGACCTCAAAACAGAGCAGAGTCTCAAGTCTTCCACAGTGACCAGATCACGACCAGCGTCCCAGAGAAGAGACAGCTGGGATCTCAGGAGGTCCAGAGAGGCATGGAAGCATGGAGGCGCCACTCACCGTCAATATCTCGGTGGCTGATGGTCAACATGGACACAGACTTGGTCAGCGGCAGCGTCATCGGCGAGCAGCTGCTCCTGAGTGGACGGTAGCGTCTGGACTTCTGCAGGAGAAACGGACGGGGTCAGGTGACCACACAGAGGCTGGAGAGCTTCAGGCAGCCACGGGGCTTCAATAAAACTGATGAACTTGTCCATGTCAAATTTCCTTAAACTTGTTCCTGGGCTTTAGTGCTGATTCCACTCATCTCTGGTGATGGATATTCAGAAACTGCACCGGAGGTTAGACGTCTCTGTCTCGTGAGGAAGCATGCGGGGACCAGCAGGTGTTTACTCAAGGTCACTTGGCCCTTCAAATGCCCTTCACAAAGTTCTTGTTACATGCAGAGAGTGTGCTTGTCACCTGGCAGTCCAGCCCCGGGTGTCCGGCCCCCTCCTCCTGCTCCTCAGTGAGAGACACCAGAGACCCTCGCTCGTCGCTGTCATGCCGGGAGATCCTGCTGGGCTCCCTGCTGGATTCACTGGTGGGTCCCCTCAGCTCATCCTGGACCCCACTGAGACCCTCCAGGCTGTAGCTGCGGACACAAGGTCAGAGGTCACCGCTCTCTTCCGCCCCCTGCAGGTGGTAGCTGGTTCAAATCCCAGAACATGAGGAGGTCCACACACACACACTTCCCAGTGGAAATAAAAGTGCTACAGTGCTGGACTCCTCCTCGGCCCCACCCGCTCTTATCGTCGGCCCTCCTCTCCCTCGCCATGCAGCTCCACTGAAGTGGAGCTGCTCCGACCGTCCCAGTGTCCTGGGGCGACACTCACCGTCCTCCCGACGGCAGACAGCGATCCGACGCTGTAGCAGCAAGATAGGAGCGACTCGCCAATGTCAGATGCAAATCACAAATATGTAAATAAGAGGGATTAGAAAGTAGGTCAGGAGCCTGCAGCAGGAGAGCACACACCTGACTCATGCACACACTGTTTGTTGTCAACAGGGAGAAAAGAACCAGTGAGACCTCAGAGCAGCGTGCTCCAGGGCTCAGGCAGGATCCTGACAACATGTTTCAGCGTGGTCCAGACCTTTCTGGCTCGGACCCGCCCCGGACCTCACCTCCTCTGGTTCATTTCCGAGTCTCCGGCCTGGTTCTTGCCGGGGCCCCAGCTGTGGCGGCGCAGCGGCGACAGCGAGCGGAGGGTTTTCCGCAGCAGTCCAGAGCGCCGCGGCACCTCGGCCACGCAGTCTTTGGCCTCGTCCTCAACTTCGGCGGTGCGGCCCGGGCGCACGTTGACCTCCGGGCTCCAGCTGCAGCTCAGAGCCTGACTGTCCTCCGGGCTGCTGGAGCCGGAGGGACCCACGCTGGCGGCGTCGTCTGTGGAGGAGCAGGACACTGAGACCTCGCTGGCGCTGTCGCCCCCCGTCACTTTGTCATCGGGCTGCAGAGACAGGAAGTGGATTATGAATGGCTGTTTCGACAGTTGACGGCGGATGGGCTTCAGATAGCCGAGGTCACTTCAGCGGTGTGTGGTGACAGAACTCAACACATGTGACTGAAGCTGACCGGGGACAAACAGGAAGTCCCCGCCGGCGTGAGGGTGCGAGTCACATGGCAGCCTGCTGAGGAGCCGCATCGCTACCCTCACACCACACATTCACTTGCCGTCAACACAGGGGACCGGCCACCAGGGGGAGCAGTTCACCTGTGAAATCAGTCACATGACGAGTGTAAGGCAGATGCTGTGGAGCACACTGGCTCCTGAAGTCCCAGTTAACCAGGGTTGGGGGCTTAATGCGTGACAACCATGTGTCCCACCTCCGTCATCACCACCAGCTCTCGACCACACAACTCCGTGCCTGTGTTGTATGTTGTGTGGTGCTAACTTGCTACTCTCTGACCTTCAGGAAGATGCCGTCGTACCCTGGCTCCGGACTCAGGAAGCTCTCCAGGTCGCTGCCCAGGTCTCTGAACGGCGTGGAGGTGCAGCTGCCGCTGTCACTGTGCAGAGGAGGCAGCTGGTCGCAGCCTGAGGAGAAGCGAGGGAAACCTAAGTGAGAACAAGGAGCGTCTGTCAGGTGCCGTGGGAACCTGAGAAGGTGTGAGAGCAGCGGCAGCGGATCAATGGTGGGCTGTTCACAGCTGCACACAAAAACAAGTTCAGATCCAGGCCTGGTCACACAACACCCCTGTCAGGTGACCTGCAGTCAGTCCATCCAACTGAATGGTGAGTTTCCATGCTGACCTGATGGTCAGCCTCAGGCTCGGGGATGAAGCCGCAGCAGCCAGTGGACTGGCTCACCTTTGTGTGCAACATGATGGCTGCAAGAACCACTTCCTGAGAGTGGGAACATCGCTTTGTTTGTCTAGGTGACTTCCTTGTAAGGTAAACAACTGTCACACAGACAGGTATGGTCTCCCTCAGGTGGCGCCTTCATCAGCCCGTACGAGTGTGAGCGAAGTGCGGCTTGAGATCTTTTAAGGGCACGTCCAGAAACGGCTGCTGAGGAAGACGTTTGGTTTGGCGAGCAGCCGACTCTGGTGAGCTCATTCATCAAACTTGTTCCTGTGAATCATCTGGGACTTCTATTTCTGCTCGACGCAGAGGAAGTTGTTCTGGTCCTGCAGGACTCCAGTGAGGAAGTGAGAGATAAACACAGGGCCAAACCTCGATAACTGGACACCGAGCAGACATGAAGGCAGGAGCACAGGCTGGAGAGGTCAAAAGGTCACACAGCCCTGGTGTGGTCAGCATCTACCACCAGGAGGATCCTTGATCACTCCAAGTGGGACCTGAGCTCGACCCTCCCACCCGCACCATTTTCACTTCCCTTCACACCAACTGCATGCACTCGTGAGGCGACACACGACCTCCACCCGGTGGGACGTGACCCACCCACACGTGGGTCAGAGGACAGTCCTTTCACTCACCATGCATCCGAGAGAGCTGAGACACATGCTTCTGAGTGAAAATGTCTAACATAGCATCAAGACAGGAAAGGCCTGGGCCCACGAGCGTCTGACCAAAACTCAACAATCTGGACCACTTCGAGTCATGTGACGAGTCAGAGAGCCATGAGACTCGGACCGCTCGAGAGCTTTCTCCTGATGTTCCCCAGCCAGCGACACCGGCACCAAACCACCTGTCACTTCTACTATACTGACATCACTTCAGCGTGCTCACCTTCTTCCTAAACTGCCTTTCAGGTGGTTGCCTTCGCACCACTGACGTTTCTCTCTCTCATTTAGACGTTTCTAAATGAGAGAATCTATCAACCTTCACCTGTGAGCCTCGGGTTTGGCAACTTAGCTGCTCAAGTTCTGCTTCCTGACGGTCCACACTTCTGGGTTCAACATCTGTGAAGCCATCAGTTGCCGTCAGCTTGTCATACTGGCACTTCACGGGCTTCCTGTTCAGGGTCCACCCCCTATGAAATCACAACTCCAGGCCCACTCTTCCTAAAGTCCTCCCAGGCAGCACTGTTCCAGAGCCAGCTGCTTTTATTTCAGACGTGGAGTTGGTCCCATCAGGAGCTCACAGTCGCAGCGCAACACGTCGCTGGCATCAGACCAGCGGACACACGGCTGCGAACGGAGAAGCGCCGAGCGGCGCAGAGGCAAGTGACGGAAGGAGTGAAAAGAAATGGAGGAAAACAAACTCAGCAGGAAACAGATTGAAGCTGGAGAACCATTTAGCGTGATCTCATTTCCTGTTTCACAAGGCGTGAGGACTCAGCCGCCTGCCTCCTGGTTCTGACTGGGCCACTGGGCCAGCCTGAGCCTGCCAGCTATGAGTTCAGGAGAAACAAACTCACCTGAGAGGTCGGAGCCCAGCGGCTGATGGAGCGACGCCTCGGCGTCTCGCTGCATCTGCAGAGAAACAGGAAGAGTGAATCAGCCGCAGCAGCATGTGACCGTCAGCTCACAGGAACGATGATGTCGCTGGCCGCACAACCGGGGAGGCAGCGGCCGGCGGCGGCGCAGGGTCTGCAGCCAACTCTGCTGTCTGTGTGCGTGTGTGTGTGCGCTCGCTCACACACACACACGCTTGTATTGCTCTCCTTGTGGGGACCTGTCCTGGCCATCACCCTTTCCCCAGCCTCTCCCCCTAAACCTAACTCAAAACACAAGTCTCAGCTTAACCATGACTCTGAACCAAACTTAAACCTCATTATAATGATCCACACACACAGCACTGTGGTTGCCTATAAACCCTGGACTTGCTCAGCACTTTATGTATAACAGGTGTAGGTGTGTGTGTGTGTGTGTGTGTGTGTGTGTGTGTGTGTGTGTGTGTGTGTGTGTGTGTGTGTGTGTGTGTGTGTGTTTGCGTGCGTGCGTGCGTGCGTGCGTAGACCACTGACAGCTTCATCACCACAGCTGCTTCAACAGCTCTCGGGTAATCAGCTGACACTTCAGGATTATTAATTAATTTTCTTCCGACTCATCAACATCACCAACTTCCCCTCCTGTTCCTCCAGCCTCATGAGCAGTGGAGAGCATCAGCAGGAGCTCACCAACACTGATGGCTGCCACTCTAATTCACCACTCTGTCACACGCACACACTTCTCTTTGTCACAGCTGTGCACGGATATCAAGCACACACTGAACAAGCACATTGACCAGGACAGATTTGTTACACGTTAGTGTCACGTGCTTTAACTTGTTTCTGGTTGACTTTATTTCCATCACACAACACAACACAACACAACACAACACACCCAACACACACACTTTTGCTGATCACACCAACTATGAGCAAAAAGACAGCGAACATGAAGTCACCTGGGAGCAGAGAGCCTGACAGGCCCACTCACACCAGCACACACTCACAACATGATGTGTTGGCTGGCGGTGGTCAGGACCACGCTGTGAGTGGAATGAGGTCATTTTGGCCCGGCTCCTTGAGCGCCCACCCTGTTCCCACACAATTATCACTCTTCCCTTCATCACTCTCTCAGACCCACTGCCCTCTGGAAAGTTCCACAATGGGCTCACGCGGTCCTGCTCTGGGCCGCCGTAGGAGAGAGACAAGAGAAAGACCAGTTCCAGCCTGGCAGATGTGTAAGGGAACTGGATGAGCCAGACGTAAGGACCCCTGTCTGCAGCACGTCGGAGCCGAGTCAGACTCACTGCTGTGTAGACGACACATAGACGTCGCACCGTCCCAGAACCACAAGCTGGAGTCGGCAACAGAAGCAGTCATGATGCGGGCGCGGGGCCAACTGAGGACGAGACTTCCACCACGTTGGTGTTGTAAAATAAAGCTCTCTCTCTTCCAACATTATTGAGTTCAGAGAAGATGAGCTCCAGTGCCTTACTTCAGGATGATCCCCCTCCTCTCCTCCTGCTGAGAGAGATGCCACTCAGCATCTATCTAGCATCAGGTCCACACCACAGTCATCCGGAGCACGCCTGGAGCATACAGCCAGCCAGCAGTGGTTAGCTCTTCTTAGCACTGAAAGCTAGCGCCCGCTTAGCTCGACGCGACTGCAGCGAGCTCTGACGTCCTGAGAGGAAGACTTTGTTTTAAGTGGAATTCTTCACAGCGTTTGCCTGTCGCACATTCCTCCATGACAGAGTCACACCATCAGCTGACGGACCTCGGTTCCTCACCGGGTCCTGCTGAAGCTCTCATCTCTCACATCTCACTTCGTCATGGTCTCCAGCATCTGAGGCCCATTAAGCTCCTGCACACGCCTGCTCCCTCGGCGGGGCCGGCAGCCGCACTCCTCCCCAGCTAATCAGCACTCTGTCTGCGAGAGCAGCAATCTTCTCCGCAGTCGCCGCGGCCCCGGCTGCAACTGTCGGGCCGGATAATTACCCACAGGCAAGTTGTGATTTGCCAGGGTTGATCCCTGCGGCGAGCAGGCGAAGACGGCTCTTCACTCATGTGGACGTCAGCGGGTCGTCTGGAGATGTTGGCAACAACAACTCTGAGAGCAACTACACCAACACTGTCAACATCAGAATAACCGCTGGTTCTGAACCTCAACAGTCCCATGGTCCACTCTGCAGCGCTAGCTTCTTAGCTCGACCCTGAACGGTGCGTTGACTGTCACAAGCTTCAGGCGTGCTCACCCTGCTCATGTGACGGACGGAGCAGGAACATGACAGAGGGAGGAATGAACCCGCCTCCTCAGCGGGTTCAACCCATCAGAGGTCCGAGCAGAAGCGTCCCGCTGCTGCTCGTGTGACCGGAGCAGCTCCAGAGTCTGGAGCTCCATGCTGGTACAGAGCAACTGAGCGCCGGGCCTACCTTGGTCAGCACCACGTCCAGCGCTCTCTCCCGGCGGGCGCAGAGGCTGTACCTCTGCCTGTGTCGCTCGTACATGTTCCCTACCCCAGTCCAGGCTCTACATCCAGCAGCAGTGGTGAGGGAAACAAGGCAGCGCTTCACATCTGCTCACACTCGGGTCCCTCCTACTGAAGTCCCTCCGTCACTGTGGGAACCGTGCCAACAGAACTTGTGGGAATCATGACGGCTCCCCTCACGGATGAGTTTGACTCCCTCTGGTGGCTGAACTTTGAACCTTTAATTTGATACAATCAACTTCTGAGTGGGTCAAAGCTCTCTTTGATCTGCCGTCAACATTTCGTTGAACATCATGGAGTCAAAACACTAATTCACTTCTAAATGAAACCCCCAGATTCTCATTTCAGTTGTTGCAAAAGAGAAATGGAAATGATGCGTCTGTGGATGAAAACAGTGACACAGACACACAGGCACGCGCACATGCAGGGTTGTCACACATCTTTGTGGGGACTGGGGTCGGGCCATAAGGACAAAAAAAGTTATCACGATAAATGTAGCAACTTCGCCGATAACGACAATGACCAGGATAAATCCATGTTCCTTCTCTTCCATGTGTTGTACATAGTGCTGTGTTTAAAAAAAATCGATTTTCCGATTCTGAATCGATTCGTACAGCAATTCCATAAAATCGATTCGTAGGTCCAAAGATCGTATTAATTAATTTACGTTTTAACACATATTCTCTGGGTGAAGTGCGCATGCGCGCACCTGGGACACCAAAGTCAAAACAACATGCCTCCTCACAGTGGCAACACTAGCAACGTTCAGACGCGACCAAACCAAAAACGCGCTCGACAAAAGCATAGCAATTAGCACGTATGCCTAATGGAGGTACTGGAAGTGTTGCAGTATTGCGGAAATATGACCCACCTCACGAGTCACGTGACGCGACATCACCCAGCGCTCCTGTCCAAGCCATCCACCGGGCCACAACAAATGAAACTCGAGCGAACTTTACCACTAGCGGGTAATTCTGCACGCTCTGTGAAAATAACTGAAGCGATTGTGGGCTTCATTTGCAAAGATATGCGCCCGTCGTTGGAAAGGAGGGCTTCAGGCGGCTAATGAAAGTAACAGAGCCTCACTATGTTACGGTGTCTCGCAAACGTCTGTTATCCCAAACATGCACCAGTCAGTCAAAGAAAACGTGAAAAGTAAGCTTCAGTCAGCAGTCAGGGGGACATTACAAGTGATGCGTGGACATCTTCGCAATCTTACACAAATATGACAACTCACTATATTGATGAGGAGTGGGACCTCTTGTACGTACTACAGACCACAGAGAGCTGTTTACATACTGACCAATGACCGTCAGGTTGCTGTGAAGTCAGTCACCAGCACTCTGTTTACATTTTCAATGGCTGAGAATATCTTTTTTTCATTTTGGTAATAAAATAAACACACATTAGTATTAAACAGCAGCAACTTTTGGGTGAATTTTTAATGTCATATTTCTAATAATGCAGCAGTCCCATGAGCAGTCACATCTGGCCTTCTGTATCTGGATCTTTATTATCATTTACTATGAATCCTTCATTAATTTCCTGTTGAATGTCAATATGATACTAGTATTAATACGTTGTGTAACTTGTCATGTGATCATGCCAACAGCTCAGAAAATGGTTTCAATACTAACCTGAATCGAGATCGGATCGGATCGAATTGAATCGAATCGTGATAATCAATTCTAAGTCATGAGAATCGGAATCGAATCGATTCTTGAAATTAGAATCGATACCCAGCCCTAGTTGTACACACTACAGTCTCTCTTGAAACTGTTTTATGATGAAAATTATGACTGGAGTTTGTCTCCAGCATCATTATTTGTTTATGTCTAAATATAATAGTTGAGTCGACCAGTGTCATGATCCAAGGTTCCGTGGATTCAACATCACTTTCAAACGACCATGGTGTCCACCACACTCTCCACAACTGTCACACGCCGGTGTGGGCCGTCAAACGCGGCGCCGTCACCGTCACCGTCTCCTCATGTTCACGCGTGCTGGTCCGATGCAGCGAGTGTGTCACGAGTGTATCGTGCAGATTGTGTTTGGCGGGATATGGTGTACAATAAATGATCGCCCATCCCTAGTGGGGACCCTCCTGGCCAGCAGCCTTTCCCTGGCCTCTCCCCCTAAAATGAATTACCCAACCTAACTAATGACCCAGCTATTTGGAAGTTTTAATTCTCAAACCAGCAAGGACCACTATACAAGTACACGCACACTGACACAAAACAAAGGCACACCAGTATGAATTAGAATATGCATGCACACAGCTAAACACCCACACACACACACACACACACACACACACACACACACACACACACACACACACACACACACACACACACACACACACACACACACACACACACACACACACACACACACACACACACACACACACACACACACACACACACACACACACACACACAATAATGTGCACTAACACACAATGCAGAGACACACTGCCCTGAACCAACACACAGACACACATGTTGACAGCCGAGCTTCGTGAACCCGATCCGCCTCTGCGGCTCACGGGACTGCTGCAGGATCACTAGCTAAACACGCTCACCAGAGAGCAGCTGCACAAACGTGCTCCTTATCTTCAAATATTTACTGCAGCAACACC
The DNA here is from genome assembly GCF_027744825.2 of Synchiropus splendidus. Taxonomy (NCBI): domain Eukaryota; kingdom Metazoa; phylum Chordata; class Actinopteri; order Syngnathiformes; family Callionymidae; genus Synchiropus; species Synchiropus splendidus. The sequence continues at coordinate 34,350,677 of NC_071338.1, forward strand.
CAGATGACGACTGCACTGCTGTCAAGTGTGAGAACAAGCAGCTCCAACAACATCAGCCACGACGGCTTGGAACTTTCAGACGCTCAAAAGTTTCCTGCGCTGCCCTCTGCTGGCGGACCATCATCTCCTCTTGCGGTAAACATCTGTGTCTCACCCACAGCCAGGAATAGGTGGACGCAGCGCAGAATCAACTGAGGAATCTGTCAGTCAGCAACAATCCTCAGAAACACACTGAACGTGCTCCTCAGCAGAAACGGCGTGCCAGCGCCCCCTGCAGGAGGAGCCGCAGCAGCCAGCTCTCCCACTCCTCAGCAGCTAAGCACACGCTGTGCCTCTCTCTGTCTGTTTTAGATTCTCAGCGAATCTTTAACCTGAAGACAGGGAAATTCAAACACCAGGTCGATGCGGGCGAGAACAGGTTTGGACCTCGGTTCACTCTCACCAGTGAAAGGAGGAAGAAACTCAGACTTCCTCTTCCAGTAAACAAACATGGCCGACCATTTCAGGGCGTAAACGATGACTCATCGCCCCGCTAATCTCACACAGGTCCCAGATTAACACTGCAAATCCAGCAAGGAGACTCTGGTCTTACCATAGAGACGTCCGCCTTCTCTGCCGAGCCTCTGTCCTCCTCCTGGACTGCGGCGCCAGAGGGTTCCGACACGTCCACCTCCAGCTCCAGCTCTGCAGACAACAACACACTATCTGTCTGTCGTCCTGATACTGAAGTTTGGGTTTGACTGCAGTGCCATCACAGCAGTATTTGACCATAAAGCCAGAGTGAGGGTTTTGGATCAGCGATGGATTACACTCATTCGTCTTCCTGCCGAGCGCCAGGACAACACACCTGACAGCAGCCACACTGCGTTTTGATTTCTCATCAGCTCCTCAAGTGTAGGCCGTCAATCAAACGCCAGATCACCATGACAACTTGAGTTCTGCCTCGCTGTAAATACAGCGATGACCTGCCACTGTGTTAGTGTGACACCCGCCTGAGTCCCCTGGAGTCCAGTATCAAAGGAGCAGAGAGAGGGGGGGGGGCCTTTGCCTTCATAAAATGACATGGTTGTAGAGCAGAGCAAAGAGCAACCAGTTGACTATGAGCATTACCAAGCTCGTGACCTCACACAGAGCTAGAGGAGTCGCATCTGAGAATGAGCAGTTAGAGGTGACTCAGAGAGCAGCACTGGTTCAGTGTCCAGCCTCTGGATCATATCCTCATCCAGACCCACGTCACCCCCCTCTCTGCTGGACCTTGTCCTGGCCGTTTGCTCTGGGTGAGGAAAAGCTTGTTTGCTCAGCAGAATCAATGTGCTCCGACTTTGCTGAAGAATCATTAACCGGCTCTACTTTGGTTTCAGTGATGACGGGCGAGCTCCAGATAAGAGCAGTGACCTCATCATCACCTCCTGCTGCTGCTGCTGACTTCACCGTGACCCTGAAACTCTCGCTCTCTGTTCCTCCAACACTTCCGCTCCTCTGATCACGTGGTGACAGAAGAGCTGAGGCAAAGGGCAGCGACACTCAGCCAGGAACCTGAGCCCCCGCTCAGCAGCCGTCTTGCTGGAGGTCCAGCGAGGACCAGAGCAGAAGGCATGTCAGAGGAACCCCTCCATGAACAAGCCCGTCAGATCCGGCTGGCACCACCTATGTGTGCATGTGTCGTGGCTCTTGTGATCGTTCAGGACCCAACACTCTCTTCAGGCTAACAACAACAACAACAACCAGGCTAGCATGTGGCTAACATGATCTCAGCAGCCTCCCAAAACATGACGACGGCAGGTGACTCACCTGCTACTGAGCTGTCAGGGACCCCCGGAGCTCCTTCCGCCCAGGACTCCTGCCCGACCTGGTCCACAGGAAGCAGACTGGATCCTAACCCAGACTCACTAGCTTCACTCAGCACTGTGCCAGTAGAGGATAAATCCAAAGGGGAGGACGGGCTGTTTTGGGGGGAACCTGATGCACTTCCTGTCCTCTCTGGGCTGCTGAGAGACAGTTCTGTTCCAGCACCCTCTTGGTCCAAACCAGAGGACCGAGCCGCATCCTCTAGACTCGTACTTTCCAGGGTCGGGAGGTAAATATCCGTGGTGGAGCTTCCCAGCGACTGGAAGCTGCAGTCATCATCACTGCCCGAGACCTCTGGGTTCTGCAGACCCTCCACAGATGTCTCAGGTCTCCTGTCGGCTCCACACACAGGCTCCATGTCGTCTCCAGAAGGTTCCACAACAGCCCAGTTCCCAGAATCGGGGGCGAGTTCTGGACTGGAGCCCGTCTCGTAATCCCCACCAGCTGTTTCCTGGTTTTGTTCCAGAGTGTGTGTTGGAGGTTCCCCCTGAGTGGGCCCTTCTATCAGGAGGAGGTCCGGACTCCTGATTACATCACCGCACTCTGTCACAGAGGGATGAGGGTGTCGCCCCGGTAATGATACCGCACCGTTGAACTCCCCGCTGTCGTCCCGAGCCGATCCATCTGAGGAGTAGGACTGACCCATGGCAGAGTCCTCTCCAGCTTCCTGCTCAGATAAGTCCAGTCCCGGAGTTCCTCCCCGTCCTTCCTGGACCGGGACCTCAGCGTGTTGATCCCGAACCGCTGGTGTGGACGTTCCCAGCGGGAGGAGCCCCCCCTCTACTGGGTCCGCTTCACTCCCGTCACTGGAAACAGGTTCTGTTTCTTTTCTTTCTCTTTGCCTGTTTGAACTGAGACACACCCAATCCTGAGGGGGAACCGGGCCATGATCCTGGGGGCCGGACTCACAGCTCACACGTGGACACGCTTCTTCGACGCTGCCTGGAACCAAGCTCTCCTGTGAGCCCCAACCTTCCGAGGAGCCCGGCTGTAGCTTCTCCACGCAGCCCAGACTCTGGGTGGCACTGACTCCCGACCCAGACTCCTGGTCCAGAACCGAGCCTCTCTGAAAGATAGAACAAACGTGGTGGTTCCTGTCAGAAGCTGCCTGCTGACTCAGGGAGTTCACCGGTTAGACAAACGCAGAGAGAAAAGACAAACATGCAGCGGAGCAACACTCACGCAGGTGACGAGAACAAAGCTGAGCTCAAAGTTAGTGTGTGAGTGTCTTCATGTCCAGATTCTGGGCTCGTGTGTCTCTCTGTACATGAACATGGGTCGGTCACTGCCTTCATCTGTGCGTTGGCCAGGAACTTTTCAAATGTGTGTTTTGCTTCTGTCCATTTTATCACCTTCTGCCTGTGTGTGTTTGTGCTTGTGTGGTCTATTTTCATGTGTGAGGTGCATGAGTGCCAACGGTGTAATGCCTAGTTGGGTGTGAAGAAGGTTTTGGACCTAGGTGTTTCCAGGTGATCTGTGTTTGTTAACATGAGTTGTGTGTGAAGTGCTGCGGATGTTGCTTCAGTTCATGGCGCCACCTAGTGAGGACGGTCTAAACAAGTGAGGAATAACCCACAACACATGTGTGAGTCACATGACCGACCTGCAGACGCAGAAGCTGCTCCACGCTGGCCTGGAGGCTTGGACGGTCCCCACCGGGTGTCAGCGTCAGAGTGTGTGTGTCCAGGGCGGGCAGGTTGGAGAGCAGCCGGCCGTCCGGCTCCTGTCCTGGGTCGCTGGTCGGATCCTCCTCGGCCCTGCAGGGAGGGACGCTCAGATCAGCCACACATCAGCTGACCCACACACGTTAGCAGCAGCTCCGAGGGCCGCTTCTTCAGAGGCCACGCCTCCTGCGGCTCCCACCCGGGGCGGGCCCGTTCCTCCCCCGAGCTGAGGTCACTTCAACGTTCACACAGAGCCGCTCAGCTGTTGCCGTGGTAACACACTAAACACTGGCGTGGCTGCTGCGATCATGTGACTCAAAGGTGCAGTCTGTCGTTTTCAGAGAATCATGTGACCACAGTAGCTCAGTCAGATGATCCTAGCACACAGCCACAAGCACAGTTCCTCATTTGATCGCTGACCTACTGAGTGTGTGTGTGTGTGTGTGTGTGTGTGCTTTGTTTACCTTTTTTTCTTTGTTTTTTTTGGTGGTGACCAATCCTTCAACAAAAACTATTGTTGTGAGGCCCCTATGACATTTTGCTGGTCCCCATGAGGTTAAGCCTCATGTTGAGGATGAAGACTTCAAAATAACTGGGTCATTATAATGAGGTTCCAGTTTGGTTCAGAGTCCTGGTTCAGGTGAGCCATTTGTTTTGGTCAGGCTTAGGGGGAGAGAGAGGCTGGGGAAAGGGAGATGGCCAGGAGAGGACCCCACAAGGACAGCAAAACCAACACGTGTGAGTGACTGTGTCAGAGGGCGTGTGCACCTTCAGACATGTCCAAGTTCCCTCAAGAGTGTCAAGTGAAAACCGTCTTCCATGACATCACCGCTGCAGCGCCGCCTCCAGACTGTGTTCATATATCATCTGTTTTCATTGCTCCAGTGTCGTTTGAGATTTTCGAATTCTTTTGTCAATCATCGAGACAGCTTAGATTTCCTTTTGAAAATATTGACCAACCCAATGAATGTGCCGCTTTTTTCAGCTGCCATCTTTTTTTTTTAAAAGCCTTACAGTAACGTGTGAAAAGGGAGTGAAAGTTAGTATTATAGGGTCTACTGCAAAAATAGGTTAAAAACATGTCCGAGATGCAAAAACTATCTCCAGATATGTAATTGACAGCAGACACAGGAAGAGCGTGTCAGGGCGGTCTGATGAGGCCACACGCGTCACCTCTGACCCTCTACCAAGCGCTTCAATGAGAGAGTGAGGGAATCGGAGCGTTCAGCTAACACAGCCAGCAGCAGTCCTCCAGACCCAAGGCTCTCCAGGTTCCACTTCCCAACACAGTCGCACAGATCACAAACACACAGGAACAGGAAGTGATGTCACTGCCAACAGCAGAAGAATCGCCTCGTCGTTTTCCTGACTCTGAGGACCCAAGCGACTCATGATGTCATTGGGAAGAGGCTGCTCATGTCATGGCGCAGACAAACCACGGCAGCCCCAGACGTGGTGAATCCACCTACTGTGTGAGCAGCTGTAGCAGGCCTGCGTGTCCTCTCTGCTGGGCCAGGGCCGCTGGGGTCAGGCCCTGTCTGTTGGCCAGTCTCAGGGCATCGCGAGCGCCGGGCTGCTGCAGCAGGAACCTGGTGACCCGACACAGGCCGCGTCGGGAGGAGAAGTGCAGCAGAGTCTCTCTGGGCTCCACGTCTGAGGAGGAGACAGAGATGAGTGTTGCTTGTTCCCCGTGACCTCAGCGCGCTCCCGGAGTCAAGATGTCTTCAGAGCAACGCAGCTGTACTTCTTCTTCCCACACACAGTGCCCCCTACTGAGCTCAGACAGTTCAGCATCAGGTCTTTAGAGCACCAGCATGGAGCATGAGGAACTCACCCGAGCTGTTGGTGAAGGTGCTGCCCAGCAGGCTCCAGCCGGCAGGCAGTGGCAGGTGGCGCAGCGCCAGAGACAGACTCTGGTCCAGGCGCTCACACTCTCGCAGGGGGATCTGACACTCGTCCAGCAGCAGCGCCCCCTCCAGGCCATCAGCCCGTCCTGCTGTGCTCACCTGAGAGAACCAGAGGAGCTGAGACCAGGGTCTCGGAGACACCGAGTCAAGCCAGCGAGTCATTACCAGAAACTGAGCCATGTCAAAAGCCAGGTCCTGGACGAAGCTGAATCTCTGCTCAGCCACTGGAATCGCACGACCCAAACATGGCACCGGTTCCTCCTGAGGGTCCAGCTGGAGTGAACACAGAGTGACGGACACCACCTCACAGCAGTCGTGAGCTGCAGGAGAAGAGGACGACAAACATTACATGGTTGAGGTTCAGTCTTCAGGCTGGGCTTCCCTCACCTGGACAGACGGCCTGCAGGCTGCCGGGTCCGGACCTGACGGTGCTGGTCAGGTGACTCTGCGTGCTGCCAGAGAACAGCAGAAAGTATCGGGTGGCGTCTTCATCCTCCGACAACTCCTCTCTCGTCAGCTGCACAGTGAGCACACACTGACCCTGCGCACACGCACGCACGCACGCACGCACGCACGCGCGCGCGCGCGCGCACACACACACACACACACACACACACACACACACACACACACACGCACGCACACGCACACACACGCACACACACGCACACACACACACACACGCACACACACGCACACACACGCACACAGTCAGGATCCACAGTCTGACAGAGCTGGTATTTTACCAGGAAGAAGGAGTGCAGCTATGAGTTCCACTAGATGTGAAGCCACAGCAGTAACAAGCGTCGCTCACTTCTCGCACAGAGGTTTCTACAGCAGACGCCATGCGTGGAAGAGCTTTGGGCCTCCGGTTCAGTTCGAGGGTTTTCACTCCACATGATCACAGTGGTGCAGGGGATCAACTGGACACAGGTCCCACCCACTGCTGACACGGGTCTCAGACGCCACACTCCAGTCGTCACGTTGAGAAAACTCACTAGTGCCACGATGAGCGAGAGCTTCACAAGTCAGGGAGGAACATGCTCCAGCCACCAGGGGTCAGGAGGAGAAGTGTGGGCACAGGGGCAGAGCATGAAGAGGCCATTGTTCTGCCAGACTCTTCAGGGATGGATCCAGGCCCCTAACCCAGCCCCGCTGAGACCAGCCGCTCTTGAACTTTGACCCCTGCAGGTAAACCCTCCTCACTGTTTCTGAGCGCTGGTTAGAGGAGCAGCAGCTGGGCGTGAGTCCGGACGGCTTCAGAGGCAGAGCGGCTCATGAAAGTCTGTCGTCCACCGCTGAGCTTCCTGCTGCTAATAAGGACTTCACAAAGTGACCCGCTGAGGTATTGACCCGCTAATCAGGGAGCTTCTTTTGAGGATGGTTCGGTAGAACAGCTGGAGGCCGCTCGCTAACCCCCCCACCCTTCACCTCCCCCCACCACCACCCGCCCACTCAGATCCGTGTGTGTGCTACTTGTGCAAAGACAACTCAAACTTTCAGGAAACAAAAGCGCGATAACTCAAACCAACATTCCACCATTGATCCAGACACCCAGCTGAGACTGTGCCGCGCATGTGCAGGAGTCCCGCTGCTCCCTGGTTCAACTGAGCCGCTCGGGTCCGACGCTTCTCCACCCACACTGGGCAGCATCTTGCAACGCGCTGCTGAAGAGGCCTCCTGCGCCCCAACACCGCAGCGCCATCATAACTGCGTGAGGTTCTGATGTAATGAGGCCCGGCAGCTCCCAAGAGTGGAGGCTGTAAACTGCAGATAAGATGGTCTGGCCGTCGCCCCACCACAGACGTCCACTCTGGCCTCATAACTCTGCTTGTTTCCTGCGCGGCTCCCGGCCCGCCGGGCGTCTCACTGGGGGATGGGGGAGGGCTTGTTAGAGGGGCAGCAGAGGATGATTGGAGAGAGGAGGGAGCAGCTGCAGGAGTGTTGAGGAAGCTGTACCAACGTGTCAGGAGGAGCCCAGCAGCAACTCTGGAGCATCTTCATCAGCAGCAAGCAGGAATGCTGTCGCTGATGAGTAACTCCCTGAGCATTCCACATCATTCCAGGACACGATGTGTCGTGACCTGCGGAGACTCACGTGGCTCAGATGTTTTGTGAATCCTGTAACTCTACGTCATCACCGCTGGTGTCAGAGCACAAGTCCTGGCGTCCTCAGACTGTCCCATTTCCAAAACGGAGTCACCATGTCGACCCAACGGTGAGCATCGCTGGCATCACATTCCAATCCCAAATCGGGAAAAATGTCTTTCTGTCCTAAACTGAACCCAGTATAATCATCTCCTGACTGGAGAACAGACCATGGAAACATCAGCTAAAGTAAGCCTGGCACCGTCTGGAGGACCACGCTCCCTCAGCCTGGGAAACCACGGCAGGGTTTGAAGGATCACACGGGCCTGGCAGTCAATCCAGCGGCCCTCACCAGTCCTCCTCTTTCTCCCTCTGACTTCTGAAACTTTGTTTGCCAAGTTAGCTTCAAAACCTAATCCAGTCCCTCACGTCTGAACTACTACAGTATTTGTGACTCCACAGGTGGAGGATGCGGACCCGCACTGGTCCACGTGGAAACACAGACAAAGAGCGAACCCAAGCGTCTCGCGGGTCCAGGATCACGGAGTCAGGGCAGCTGATGAGGGAATACTCACATAGAGTGGAGCTTGCTTCGGCGTGAGCTTCATGTCCCTGGACACTGTGGAGACACAGAAAGATGTTCAGATGTCAGCTGAGACTCGTGAGCAGGTAAACAGCGCTTCGTGAGTGACCTGTGTTTGGCAGTTGTGCGATGAGTCAACATGATTTATTCAGAGTCACTTGAGCCAAAGTTCAACTGAGCGATAACCTTGCTGCACAAAAACATCACATCCGCAAGAGCGTGTTGGAAACCTGACACTGAGGCCGGCGCTGAAGCTGCGACCGGTCCTCTGGAGGAACACGGAGAACAGGGACCTTTGTACAGCACGGCCATGTTTTATTCTCTCCACTGCTCAGCATAAATATTTAAAAAGTGGGAGAGATCTGTTTGACCATCCGCGTTCAACAGTCTCACAGAAACACGGCGCGTGACAGTTTCAGCACGGACAAACCCTGGAGGAGGCCCAACCACAAGCGGAGAACCTCATCATCATGCCCACACTGACAGAAGCGATGGGAATTTAACACGTTAGTCAGATCATCTGAGAGAACCGGGCCCAAATGTCCAGACAAGACAGAAAAGAAGTGCAAGTCCAAAGGCTTCAGGGCCGTCATACGACCGTGGTCAGTGTCCACCTTGAGACTGAAGGACAGAGGGAGCTGAAGTGAGTCAGACAGAGGAAACTCCGTCCCTGGAGATGAATCCCAGACGAGGTCTGGTCTCGGCAGCCAGGACGAAACCTTGGCTTGATAACGTTTGTCCTTGTATCACCGCGGTGAGGTGGTTGTCCGTGTGCTGGACACCCACACCAGTCACCACAGCGGTGACTGAAGACACACCTTCCTCCTCCACCTGAGTCATGGCTAAATGGACAGGACAGAGTCACCGCGGCAGCTGTTACAGCGGTAGACCCACTGACTGACGGGACAAGGGTCAGAACCACAGCTGAGCTCCAGTGTTCGCGGGCACGCGGCCAGGTAAGGCGGCGTTGAGGTGTGCATCATCTGCTGCTCATACACCACAGAGGATCCACCTGTGCTGTGTCTGCATGCTGGTGCATCAAATGGCTGCAGGTCGTGACCACATGAAGGCTGACATTTTGTCAACCCACTAGAGGACTGACAGCATGGTCTCCGAGAGAACCGGGCTTGGGTCATTAGCGACTCGGTACACTGGTGGGATTGAAGGCCTGGACTCTCTTCGCATATTTGCAGAGACAATTTTCTTTTGTCTGCAGATCCCTGGCACCAAAACAGACACTGGCTTCGGTGGTCATCACACGGACCTGACAGGGAGGGCTGCGGGGGTTTGACAAAAGACCCATCCAGTCAGAGCAGCAGAGGAGTCACTGGAGGACAGGACCTGGACAATTCTGCTCTGACAAAAATGTCCACATCTCCCAGTGAACAAATGCAGCGCTGGAACTAGGCGGATCAGCTACGGGATGATCGGAGGGCTAATAATACTCCAGAGTCTAATCCTCTTCCCTTAAAGTGCACTGGGCCAGCTTCCTCCCTCGCCTCTGACAAGAGCCTCGCATAACGCAGCCCAACACGCTGGCTGGTGAGCTTTGGTCAGCAAATGTTGGACAGTGCTACAAAGCTAGGCGACAACGTCAGGCATGCACAAGTGCTGGCGCCTTTGTGTGGCAAGGTTCTGACCAACAGGTGACCTCGCGCACGTGGCCCACCAGGGGTCCTGTCCCAACTGAGACTCCTCTTCCTGCCAGTGTCTCTTCAGAATGCGCCGCTGCCACCTGGGATGATCCCTTTTCTTCCTTTGCAGCTCTCACACGCTGTTCACCCTGAAGGCTCTCCTCTCAGTGTCATGTGACCACACCTGTGATGGTTAGCTTTCAGACTCCCTCCTCTCCCTGCAAACTCTTCCAGCTTGTTTCTTTCTTATCAACAGCTGCTTTCGCTCCTCTGTACTTCTGAGGTGCAAAGGTCTCGTGTGCTCCCTGCAGGAACCATCTTCTCACCTCATATTAGATGGAGAACGACTAGAACGGATGGTCTCGGTCACAGTCTATACACTACAGTTCTATACTGAGGCACCGGCTCTCGGTGGCAGGGGAAAACAGTCGGAGGGAACCAGCCGACCATGCTCCTCTAGGTCCACCACACACCTTCATGTGGTCACAGTGTTGCTCGTCTGACCCGCAGAGCTACTGCCGCTCCGCTGACAAGGTGCTCACTACACTACAAACCTTCACCGACACCAGGAGAGCATCAAGCTTCACGTCTTGGCGTACAGTGGGCTCAAAACAAGATGCAGATCCAAAGACATGCACAGCAACAGGGAACACGTACAGAGCCCAGAAGCAGCTCGTCACTGGCCCACGGAAGATGAACAGGAGGGAGGAGTGATGACGGAGCAGAACCCTTCAACAAAGTGTGGTGACCCAGTCAAAAGCATGAGACTCCCAACCTTACAGTGAGCGGCACCTGTGCTCTTGCCGTATCCAACACTTAAGTGCAATACACAAACAAAGCTGTGTGGGGAGAGAAATGACCAGAAGAGTTCCACGCTCTGCTCCTTTTCCATCCCTCAGATCAAGCTTGGATGACAGAGTGGCGGCGGTTGGTTTGACATGGCACTGAATCAAAGCTCCTCCACTCAAAGCTGGAGGAATGAGAAAGCAAGCTGAGAGAATGAACGTTAGAGCTGTCCAAACATGAATGAAACGGTAGAGTGGCCTGCACTAGTGCTTTAGGAGGCAGGCAAACCAGTCTGACAAATCCAGTCAAGACCAACAGCCATGCCAGCAGTCACCCTGAGTCAGAGTCCGTGCCTTCAACTGGGAGTCAACTTGAGCACATACAGTAACACAACAGAGTCCCGCCCCCACGTCTCCAGTGCTGGACTCACTCTTCACCTCCGAAGATTTCCCAGCTGCTTACTGAGCGCTGCCGTCCCTCTCTGGAGTCGCTCCAGTCAGAGGGCCGTTGCGTAACAGGCCTTTAATCCCACCTGTCACCTGCTGCTCCAGATTAGACTCTTCAGAGCATCGGGCAGGGCCTCCATTGGTCACCATCAGAGCCTCAGCACGGCGCCACCCAGCAATCCAAACCAGGGACGAGCGTCAAGGTGCGGCCATGTGACTGCAGCGTGATCTGGAGGATCTCCCACACAGACACAGTGGCATCATGTGGCGCCTCACGCAGGCAGAGCGGTGGAGGAGAACACGACTGAAAGTGACCCACGTTCCACATCACGTTCATGACCCTCAGCTTCTGGGCGCCTACACCGTAGCCCCATGCACACGACTCCTGAGATTTACTTCCAGCCAGACCCTCCTCCACGACTGTCCCGACCATCCCCCGGCTGGCTGAACACAGCGAGGATGTTCCTGGGTCGGCTGTCGTAGCTGTGGAATCCAGCTGGTCAAGCATTGACAAGAGGGCTGAGGAGTGGGCCAGTTAATGCTCCACAGACGGCGCGCTCTGAGCTTGAACCCGGTTCTTAACTGCGCTGCAGCGTCAGCCACGGCACCTGTTGCTGCCGACCACTTAGACCGTCACGGCACTTTGATTTAATCAACCGCGGCTGACGTCCCAGCGGACAGATATGAGGGCAGCGCGGTGACGCCACCTGGCCCGCCACACAAAAGCCGCCTCTGTTCACACAAAGGCTGGCCGGGGAGCGCGGGATGAAAGGTCTCCTCAGTGTTTGGTGACAGTTATTACCTGCTGCACTGAAACCAAATACCTGCCGGCCCAGATAGCGTCATCTTATTGGCTGTAACCAGGGTCTTGGCCTTCATCAGCCCCCACACTGCTGCGCCTTCACTCAATCTGCTTTGCTTCAGGGCTTCCTGTCCTTCAGCCTGGACTGTAACACGTCCGTCGAAAACAAGCCGCATGACTCACGACTCTTCAGCTGACACAGGCTTCCGGCTTCTTCTGACGCAGCTTGCTAACGGAAGCCTTTTCTGCTGCCTGACAGTGTGACCTCCTCAAGTTCACCAGCAGACTTCACCTTGAGCAGCCCTTTCTCATGAGGGGAGAGGGCCTTCAGTCTCGCAGCAGACGCCCGGGCACTTGAGCCAAGCCCCGGAGCCCAGGCTTCAAATCAGCCGTGGTTTCCTCAACATCTCTGTCTCAGACACAGCGGAAGCCATGAGACGCTCGGACAATAGCAGGTAAAGCGTGACCAGGGGTGTAGCTGCAGCAGATTTCTGGATCACTAGAGGGCGTGACAGATACTTCTTGATGATGCAGTGAAGAGACTTGCACGAGGTTTTCTAATGCATGGGCCTAAAATGGGACCTTGCGGCTCAGCCCAGGTAAATCTGGCTGCAGATGTTCCCTATGGTGACGGAAGATGTTCCGCGTCAGAGAGACAAGGCCCAGGACCGAGGAAGCGAGGCGAGTTCTTCACCTTTGTCTGTTCCTTCAGAAGGAGACTGAGAAACAAGTGACAAAATACTGGTCGGTCCCAACAACGTCTCTTTGAAGAAGTGTGCGGAAGGACATGGAGGCAGCAAGTGGCGAGTCAATGGCAGGGTTTGGAAGGTGCAGCAGAGTTAGGCGTGCTGCACGCCATTCGCTCTGGTCCTCACGAGCTCGTCGGCTGGTGCGGTCACGTGTTCCACACCAGGACCAAGTGAGAAGCTGAGCGAGTCCCCTGGTTGCTCGCAGCTCTCCGACCTCCTGCTCGCTCCTGCTGCGAGAGCCTCACCACAGCAGAAGCAACCGTCTGCGTGAAGACAACAGAAAGTGGCTCTCCCTCCCGAAAGGGCTGTAAGAGGTTTAGCGGCAAAGCTGGGTCTCTGCTGATCAGATTAATATGGTTCCCGCGGCTGCTCATTCTAATTAACGGAGCACCAAGTAAACAACACTGGCTGGACACGTTTCTGACCCAGGTCACCGCGGAAGATCTTCTGCATGTGCTGCTGCATATGCAGCTTGGGAACACTCCAGGCCACCACACCAGACCCTCCTGCGACAGACGTGGGAGGGGAGTGAAGAGCAGCCTCGAAGAGAGGGACAGAGTCAGATTAAACTGCTGTAATCTACGGCACAGTCAAGGCGTGAGGCGGTGGAACCGCACTGAGCTGCACGTGGAGCCCGGGCCTGGCGGCAGGACGCAGGCGAGGCTCGCTCAGGTGAGGCTTAAGTCCATGTCAGACAGGTGTGTTTACACCGAGCACGTGGGCGCCCAGCACGCCAATTACAGCGGCTAAACACGGCTCACTGCTGGCGCTGGCAGTGAGGGGGCGGAGCCTGCATCCCACGAGGCACAGGTAACAAGGTGATGCCGCCCATCGGTGGATGATTAACGGACGGGACGGATAAACACTGCTGAGATCAGCACTTCGGTCGTCTAAACAAAGTCCAAAAACCAAGAACAAACACGAGCTCCCGCAGGCTCGTGACACGCCAACACTAGAGAGAGGATCCTGGCACCTGGGCTGCATGAGCGGCTCTCCATATATGAACAGTGATGTCATGTTTATGAGCCACTGAGGGCTTCAGCCCTGGAGGTGGCAGGTCCGTCCCCCTCCAGCGACCCCACCACAGCCGGGTCCAGACCTCACAGGAACGCTTCGACATGCAAAAATTGAACACAAAAACATGTTTACTTTGGCAGCTTCTGTTAAGCCCAGGTGGAGGTTCATGTCTGGAGATGCAGGATGAAAGGCTTGAGTCTGCACCATGGGACTGAAGGACGTGTCTCACACCCAACACGGCGATGACGTGCCAGGTCGCGTGACCACAGCGGCCACAGCCGGGGGCTGCGCACACGTCTCAGACGGAGGGATTTCGCCGTCATTGAAGACTCTTTATCTCTTCACTCCTTCAGATCCCAGGAAGTCTCTCGGAACAACACAGTGATTTTTGACTGCCGTCTCCTTGCTCACAAACCTGGACATCAATGAACTTCAAACCACAAAGCTGCTGATAAGGGCCGCAGGTCACCGGAGTTCACTGTCAGAGACCAGCGTTGAGGAGTTTCTTAGGCAAACATGAGAGGCTCCAGGCGAGAGTCAACAACCAGGAGGCCCCTGGTGTTTCAGGAAGAACCACTTCCTTCAGCGGCCCAGAATGGTGACTCGGGTTCGTGGAGCCCAGAGGCAGCATCATGGCCGCAGCTGGACTTCGGAGCCAGGAAGAGGAAGGCACCTGGCTCTGGTGATTCCACAGCCCCACCTGCCTCGTCACGTGTGGCCGCAGACGGGCCCGGCTCTCCTCCGCAGGAGCGGCACCAGAGATGAGCTGGCTCACTTTGGTGCGTGAGACCATTGGTGGGGCACGACACACCTGTCCAGGTCCTGCTCTGCACAGCCTCGTCAGCCAGGTTCGCCTCCATGAGCCGCCGGCACCAGGCCATCTGCAGCTGGAGGACTGACCCTGACAACACCTGAGCTCCAGGCGAGTCCCACCTGCTGCGGTTGTTTGGCAGCTACACCAAAGCACAGAGTGGGGTGACGTGAAACCTTCTCACCGGTCCCCTCAGAATGACGAGACTCGTCTCCACACAAAGCCCTTCTGGTTACCGAGTAAAAGTTGCCCGCGCACCTCAACTACAGCTCACTTCGGCACAAAACAAACATGCGAAATGTGCCGTCCGTCACTCGGAACGGAAGAAACGGACAGTTGTTGCGTGGCGGAGCTAACGGGCTAACACTGCCGTCATGACTGGACTTCACTCCGAACCGAGCCGCGCTGGCTTCCTTCACGAGACTCACCCGCAGTGGACCCGCCAGAACCATAACAAGCGCCTCGGTCCGCTTCCCTGTCGCTTTGGAGCGGTCAGCGGAGGCACCGGTCCCGGGAGGCGCAGGTCCCACACTGGCTCCGTCTGACCACCAACTTGTGACTGCGGCTTGTTAGTTTGGGTTTCCCAGGACGACCCAGGGGGAGGGGCCGGAGCTGGCGGCACGGCGCATGCGCCAAGTCGCGCTGTTGCTTCTTTGCTTGTGTTGTTGTTGTTGTTGTGTTTCAGAGCAAACTTTGAAACCTGAAACACAACCGAGCCAGACTGCGCAGGTGGGCAAACGCTTTACTGGGGTCACTTGTCTCGAAACTGACTAAACAACACCGAGAACAAAGTCAGCGTCAGTGAAACCGCGCACGGGAGGCGAGGAGGTCACGTGTTGCAAGTGACACGCGTATAACCACAACACAGTGGCATAAAGTAGACGCTGGAGCGCGGAATACAAACACTGTCCTGTTTATCGAAGCACACCGAAGCGAGAGGCGGGGGACACCCTGGACAGGACTCCGCCCGCGGGGCTGCAGCGCCCCCTGCTGGCTCTCACTGCGGCGCTGCCTTTACACGCCGGAACCAGATGAGCTGGGTTGCAGGTTCCCCTCGTGTTTCTGCTGCAGACAGGACATGCTGGCCATCAAGCTGGACAGAACCTGGGCGGTCCTCCTCCTCCGCAGGAGTTCATGAGAGCAGCGAGGACGTCTGAGGCGTCATCGGCCATGGTTCTCAGCAGGAAGTGTCACCAAGCCCAGGAGAGGCTGGAGTGAGGACGGCGTGGACACCAGAGGAGAGCATCATCGCTGGTGTTTCTGTGCTTCTATCGAAAGTGATCCCTGTGTTTGTCATCACTTCAGTCTTTCATGGCTATTTTCGTCCTAAAGATGATTTAGGACGCTAGTATTCCAGGACGCCCAGGTCAGTCACCTGTCCCTCCTGCATTCGAACCTCTGTTTAGCTGTTTCCCTCAGAGAGCGTGCAGGCCCCTGCGCATTATCGAAGCACGGAAGGCAAAGGTTCCACATGCCACTTTGTGTTTTCCTCTCAGTCCAGGCCTGTTGGTCAATGACTAACCACACGTCCCTGCCAGGGGCCCTCAGAAGGCCACCGTGAGGTTTCCAGGCCCAGATTCGAGTCTGCTCACTGACCACTAGAGGGCACTATCTGCCAACGGACCCCCACAGAAGGTGCGACGGCTGCCGATGGAGGAAGAGCTCGTGTCTGCTGGTGGAACCTCAGGAGCATCTCGGAGGGCAGACGGGGCTGGTTTTAGAGGCAGGCAGCTTGGAGTGTGTCTGTTCATGGAGCAGAGACGGGTGAGACCAGCCGTCAGCACTCAGCAAACCGGAGCTGGAGCGAGTGAGCAGTGAGAAGGCAGCAGGATCTGGGAAAGTGCTGGTGCTGGAGTCTCCATCCTTCGCAGGTCGTGGGAGTCCTTGACAACCTTGACTCTCACCCCTGCGGTCCAGTTTCTCCTCTTTCCTCCAGGGTGACGCACGTCCTTCCCACCCCTGACCCCTGCGTTCCTCACCGTGGTGTCTCTGTCAGCATCGTCACTCTGACGCGGGAAGACCTCACGTGCAGAGATGTGACATGAGCAGCTCGAGGGTGAAACCCAGAGACCCCAGTGAATGACCTTGAATGGAGGCGCAGTGCCAGCCACGGCCAGCAGGTGTCGTGCGTCGCACACCTGCGGCCGTAATCCCGCTGATCCCATCAGAGGATTTGGTGTGTACAACGCCCGTGCACGTGTGTGATCGAGCCTCCATTTCAGCAGGTCAGGTGACATCAGACCAATCACAGCCTCGCCGTCGTCTCTTCAGCGCGGCCGTCAGATTTGCTTCAGCAGGAATTAGAGGGAACAACAGCCGAGGTGGGGCTGCTTGACATGGGAAGGTCATGGGCTCCGACTTGTTCACGAGGAAGCCCTGACTGACCGCCAGGGTCGGCCCTGACGGGGGCTTCCTTGACTGCAAGCTCTTCAGTCGCCCTCCCTGCTCTCAGTCTGGATCGCGGCTCCTCCACCGATGCTCCTCACCAGCAATGATCCATCGCTGGGCCTGAGCCCCGCCCCCTGACACAACACCAACCTTAATCCCAGTGAGCAGAAGGTCATGAATGTTGGGGGCGTGTGCTTCACTAACAGAATCTCCATCAGTGTAACGGCTCAATGGCCGGATTATTTAATCCGACGCGGCGCCCAACAGTGTGTAGTGGTGGGTGAGGCTAGGGGGAGGGGTTTAACCCGGGACCACACGCTGGAAGAGGACCAGGGGCTAAATTTAGCCAATGGCTTTGTGGGGTGGAGCTAATCCTCTTTGCTCACGAATTATCTGCCCAGGGATTAGAGAGCTTTGCCTCTGTGAAGACATCTACTCGCTACAATGATGTCCCGCTGCAGGACGCACCGTGCCGGGTGGTGGGGGGTCGGTGTGTGTGTGTGTGTCGGGGGGGATTAGTGAAACAAAATGTAGCGCCGCACCAATGTTGTCTCTTTTAATCTGCGTCACCATGACGGAGTGTGCTGCCACCTGGAGACCTGAAGACCTCCCTGCTGGACAGATGGTTGACTGCAACACGCTGAGTCGTGCAGCAAACTCCAGCGTCCAGGTGAAGGCGCCGCGCCCACGAGAGACGCCAAACCCCACCACCAGTCACCATCCCCAGTGGCTGCTCCACCTGTTGAGTTGAGGGGCTCCAGAGAATGTCTCCAGCCACGACCCACTTGCTACTGTTAGCATGTTGGCTGGAGCCACTATAGCAGGTGTGTGTGGGGCTTCAGAACCAGCGACTCCTCCACTTCTCTCTGTAACGGTGACCTCTGACCTCAGAGTGCCTCTGATTCACAAAAAAGCCAGTGCAGCGCTCGGAGTAGGAGCCGGTCCCTCCTCAAAGATGGGCCCGGGAGGCGGGGGGAGGGGAGTCTCCCGGTGAGGCGGGCGGGAGTGGGCGGGGGATCGTGAGGCTGGACGCTAATCCCTGTGGCTCGGCTGCAGCACGGCCTCCGTGTCGGCTCTGCGCCTCTGAACATGAAGCAGTGACTTGTCCGGTTCGGAGAGTCTGAAGTCGCTTCACGTCGAGGAGAAGATGAGTCCGGTGAGTTCATTTCCACTTCCTACTTTTGACCTGGGAACAGCTGAGCGCTTCCGACCCGCTTCAGTCTGGACCCTCGGTTCTGGCGATGGCTCGCAGAAGCTGTGGCTTTGGTTGACGAACTGGCGTAGTGTTTGAACGGTCGTGAGCAATATGACCTTTGACCTCACGGGTCAGTCAGAGAGCGTCGCGGGGGATCGTGTTCCGTCGGCGCTTGAGCCCCAGTCACTGCCACCTGACGGCAGCGACTGGCAGGATCCGTCCAGCAGTTGCTCGCCAGTCAGGATGATGCCACTTCCTGTCTCCCCCTGCTGCGGCCGTCCCTCTCGCAGGAGTCAAGTCTGGCCAGCGTGGCGTCTGAGTCAGAGACCAGTTTGTGTGTGTGTTCGCACGCTTCCTGACCTGAACCTTCGGCTCACTTCAAGCAGGGCTCACCAGACGGCGTTGTGCCCACAGAGCCAGGTGCCCCGACGCGACCCTTTCATTCATTCATTTGGACTGCACTGAGGGCTCCACCTCGACCCCCCTCAACAGGAAGTGAGGCGCGAGCCGGCGCCTCTTACGTAAGCGGCAGCTGTGAAGGTGCTTCAGTCACCTCTGATTCCACATCAAGTCCAGAGAGATTCTCTAATCCACCTCTGACACGCTTCCTGACTTTCAGTCTGCTCCAGAGGCAGCAAGGACAAAACCATAAAACTGCTCTCTTAATCTGGATTACAGCATCATCCGGCCTCCAAAGCACAGCACGAGAGCCCAAATCAGTGGCTCGGCAGCTGCAGCGTCTCTGGGCCCTCAGGGTCCACCTGCGCCCCGCACCTGGGGTCAGCTCTGAGCTCCAGACGCTTCTGTGCTCCAACACTCCACACACACCGGACTTATTCCGCTTTGTTGGAGTCAGTTTATATCCTTTCACTGATCGCTTTGATTCAGCTCAGTCGACACAACTGGCCTCTCACCGCCTCCGAGTTGTAGTAGTATTTCCTATGACCACTAGGTGGCAGTGCTGCTGCGTGAAGGCGCCTGGCCAGGCTCAGTGCGGGACCGTGAGCAGCAGCGCAGGAACACGCCTGCGACATCCGGTCCAAACTCCACCTTCTAATGACCTGATGGATAGTTCTGTATGATGTATATTTCACTTTGTTCGCGCAGGGGCCACAGAGACAAACTCGTGCTCATGTTTCCAAGGGTTTTTAGTTGAGTGGACGGGTCTCAGGACTGTGGTTCACTGCCATGCGCCATTCTTTCAACGCTGCGGTCCTCACGAGGCCTGGAGCTTGGTGACCTGCCATCGCTCTGCCCGTTGTAGGAATACACACCTCTAATGTGTCCGTTGACTCGCGAGAGTGGCGAGCAAAAACGTCTTCCCTGACAGAGGAGTGTCACGACCCTGTGACCCCGCTGTGGCCCCGCCCATCTCTGGCCGGCTCCATCACTCCTCAGCCATCACTGTCCCCGAGGTTCCTGAGCTTCCTCATTCCTTCACTTGGGGGAAGGTAGACAAACTCAGGCTGCGTGGACTTCATCCTTGGAGACACAGACACCGAGCGACGGACTGAGAGGAGAGTTGTGGGGCGACAGGCGGCTGAGGCGCGGGTGCTTCCTTCTTCCTTCACGGCTGCAGCTTGGTGCTCAGGTGTCCTCTCGCTCCTGTTGCAGGTCCAGAATGTGGCTCTCCACGGATCAGGCTCCACATAAGAACCTGCTCCAGCCTCCCACCAGCGGCAGGAAGTGACTTCTGCAGAAAGGCTTCGCTCACTGGATGATGTTGCAGCAGTGAGCTCATCTTTGCATCAGGATCTTCTCAGCACACGCGGCAGGAACCATGGACGACCCCTATCAGAACAACGTGAGCCCTCAGGTGACAGAGGGCGGGGACTACGCCTACACCCAGGATGGAGGTTACCCATACCAGACCGACTACCCGCCCCAGGAGGAGGACGCCCGCAGCGACGCCACGGAGGGCGCCGACGAGGACGAGCAGATGTACGAGGGCGAGTACCAGGGGATCCCCCACCCCGACGAGATCAAGGAGGCGCGGCGAGCGGCGCGACTGGAGGCCAAGAGGAAAGCTCGCGTGGCGGCCCAGCAGCCGGAGGAGGAGGAGGAGAACCTGCCCGAGCAGTACGAGGCCATCATGGAGGACTGTGGTCACGGACGCTTCCAGTGGACCCTCTTCTTTGTGCTGGGCCTGGCGCTGATGGCGGACGGGGTGGACGGCTTCGTGGTGGGCTTCGTCCTGCCCAGTGCAGAGAAGGACATGTGCATCTCCAACGCGGACAAGGGGCTTCTAGGTGAGTGACAGCAGAGACGGGAGCAGGTGACCCCAGCTTCCACTTCCTCCTCTGGTCAGCAGCCGCCAGGTGGCTTCATGTTCTCCTCCTGAGACCATCATGAGTCAGTCTCTTCCCAGGCTCCTGACCGTGCCTGGAGAGTCTCAGACCACAAGCATGGTTCAGGTTGGAGAGAAGATCTTCCTCAGTGAGGGAAGGATGGAGGCTGAGCCACAAGACCAAGCTCTGGTCGGTGGTTTCGCCTCCCGTCCGTGTGTCCACACTCTGTTGGAGGGAGAAGCTCTGCTCCTCCAGGAGCCAGGCCTCGCAGCTGAGGGAATGTCTGGAGCAGGGTTGTGGACAGAGGCGAGCACAGGCCTCTGTGCTGGCTGCTGCCCCCACGACCAGGAGGACAACCTTTTATATTCTCTCCTCCAGAGCTCCACATCCCTCAAGTCACCTCAGGGTCTGTGATTGGTCTGACCAGAAGGCATCTGGAGAAACACTGGCTTGAGAGGAGGACTCCACAGCAGGACCTGACAGCACTGAGGCAACGTCAAGAGAAGAAAACAGAACTTGTTTTCTGAGCAGAAAATGACGCAGGTGTGGAGACCCCAATGCAAGGTGGTCCTCCACGTGCTGCTAAGCTGCTTAGCGGCTGTGGTCAGAGCTGGGGGGGGGGGGTCGACTAGACCACCTGGAACTTCAGGACATGCATCAAGGTTCTGTGGGCTCCAGCACACTGGAGAGGAGGTGGGACCCTGTCGTTCAGCAGCACCTGAAGGTCCACCTCAGCGCTGCGCTCCATCACGACCGAACCGCCGCTTGTCTCTGAGTGAAACGGCGCCGCCTGCTGGGCAGAGCTGAGCTGCGCGTCCTGTGTGCAGGTCTGCTGGTCTACGTGGCCATGATGGTGGGGGCGCTGGTGTGGGGGGGCCTGTGCGACAAAATGGGCCGCAGGAAGTGTCTGATCTACGTCCTGGCCATCGACCTGCTCTTCTCCTTCCTGTCCTGCTTCGCCCAAAGCTACGGCTTCTTCCTCTTCTTCCGGTTCTGCTCTGGTTTCGGGTAAGTGGCGGCCACGGGCCCCCTGTGAGGTCGGGTGACGCGAAGCGCGGAACATCTCTCCTGCAGGATCGGAGGCTCCATCCCCATCGTCTACACCTACTTCACCGAGTTCCTGCAGATGGACAAGCGCGGGGAGCACCTGAGCTGGCTCTGCATGTTCTGGATGCTGGGGGGGCTCTACGCCTCCTTCAGCGCCTGGGGCATCATCCCGCACTACGGTGAGAGAGGCAGGAGAGAGAGGCCCTGCTCCTGACACACCTGACTGCCGCTCCTCTCTCTCGCCCGCAGGCTGGGGTTTTGCCATCGGCTCGGACTTCCAGATGCACAGCTGGCGCCTCTTCATCCTGGTCTGCCTCTTCCCTGCTCTGGCGGCTCTCATCGGGGTGGTCTTCATGCCTGAGAGTCCTCGCTTCCTGCTGGAGGTCAGACCCTTTGTCCTCGGGCCCAGGCACCTCTCACTCCGCAGTCACCCGCACACTGGCGAGGCTGAGGAGCAGGTGGGCAGGAGGCAGCAGAGTGGACCCATGACGGACGAGCGGCTCCGGGGCCTCCTCCGCTCCCTGCCCACCGACTCACCGGCTGGGCAAAGCCGCCGAGTCATCAGCCACCACTGCCAAATCCCACCGTGGTGCAAAGCTGTCGAGGGGCTGTGAGATCCAGAGACCCGGGTCACTGTCCGTCCCTCCGACCGCACGGCTGCTCTCTGCAAATACACAGGGCTCAGCGCCCCCCACACCATGACGGTGGGGATGATCAAGCGTGTGTTTGTCCCGCAGAGCGCCCGGCACGACGAGGCCTGGATGGTCCTGCGGCAGGTGCACGACACCAACTGGAAGGCCAAGGGTGAACCGGAGAGAGTCTTCACCGTAGGTTCCTCCTGCTCGGCTGTGTTTTCACATGGGTCAGGACAGAGAGCGAGTCAGTGTTCGGGTCACAGGTCACGGAAGTGTTGGCTCATACGGGTCTGACCCTCCAGCTGCGTGCTCTGTCAAACCGTGGAGGGAAGCAGTCTGTCGAGCGCTCTGTGGCCTCTCAAGGTCAAGGTCCAGCTGGACCAAAGGGCTTGCAGAGAGCCACCTCAGGCCAGGCGACCGTGCGGCCGCAGCAACAGGACTCTGTGGGGTCTTCAGACCAGCTCGGGCTCAGCTTGGATCTAACTTGTGGAGTTCTTCAGTGGCATGTGAGCATCTTCACTTCTCTGTGGAACAGGTCACCAACATCAAGACCCCGCAGACGCAGGAAGACGAGTTCATCGAGATCCAGAGCGACACCGGAACCGCCTTCCAGCGCTGGACGGTCCGGCACGTGACCATGCTGCAGCAGGTGTGGGGTGTTCCTGCTCCAGATCTTGGTGCTGGGAACTGACCCTCCCTCCCCCCTCGCTTCCCTCCCAGGTGATGGCCAACATCATGTCCTTATCGGCTCCAGAGCTCCGACTGCAGGGTCTGTTCCTGGTCATCGTGTGGTTCTGTCTGGCCTTCAGGTGAGACCCCAGCCATGATGGTGATGATGGTGATGATGGTGATGGTGATGATGGTGATGATGGTGATGAAGATGATGGTGAAGATGATGATGATGGTGATGATGATGATGAAGATGAAGATGAAGATGAAGATGATGATGATGATGGTGATGATGATGATGGTGATGATGATGATGATGATGGTGATGATGATGATGATGATGATGGTGATGATGATGATGATGATGATGATGGTGATGGTAATGATGATGATGATGAAGGTGATGATGGTGATGGTGATGATGAAGGTGATGGTAATGAAGATGATGATGATGATGATGAAGGTGATGATGATGAAGATGATGATGGTGGTGATGATGATGAAGATGACGGCCGCCCCGTGTCTCTGCAGCTACCACGGTTTGGGCGTCTGGTTCCCCGACATGATCAAGTACATGCAGTATGAAGAGTATCAGTCCAGGGTGCGAGTCTTCCACAGAGAGAGAGTGGAGCGTTTCCACTTCAACTTCTCGCTGGTCAACCAGGTCCACCGTGAGGGAGAGTACATCCATGACAAGTAGGTGCCCGCCCGCCCGGCACGGGACTCCCCACACCCTCACCGCCCGCTCTGCTCAGGTTCGCCAACATCGAGATCAAGTCTGTCAAGTTTGAGGACTCCCTCTTCCAGAACTGCTACTTCGAGGACATCAGATCCACCAACACCTTCTTTGAGAACTGCACCATCAAGAACACCGTCTTCTACAACACAGGTAAGGAGGGCGGGGCGGGCAACGGCGCCGCCGCTGACCGGCTGGATGTCCTGCGCCCAGACCTCTGGCAGGAGAAGTTCAGGGACTGCCGGATGGAGAACAGCACCTTCCTGCACCCCAAGAAGGGCTGCCACCTCAACTTCCAGGAGGAGAACGACGTGGTCATCTACATGGTCAGCTTCCTGGGCAGCCTGGCCGTGCTGCCGGGCAACATCGTCTCCGCTCTCTTCATGGACAAAATAGGGAGGATCCGGATCATCGGTGAGTGCCCCGGGCCCCGCCCCCCGCCCCCCGCCGCCCCCGGCTCACCGCTGCCCTCTGCAGGTGGATCCATGCTGGCCTCCTCCGCCTGCACCTTCCTGCTGCTGCTGAGCTTCAGCCAAGGCGCCGTCATCTGCTGGCAGTGTCTCTTCTACGCCGTCAGCGTGGCGGCCTGGAACGGCGTGGAGGTCATCTCCGTGGAGCTGTACCCGTCGTCCAGAAGGTGCCGACACACGCCGCGCACGTGCTCCGCTCCCACTGCGGTGAAACACAGCTGCACACTCCTGGCAGGAAGCTGCCGAGGCCTCGCGGGTTACGGGGCGCCAGTGCGCCCCGGAACGTCTGAGAAAGACCGCTCTCGTCTGCTGAGAGACGTGTCCCGCAGCCGCACAAAGTCCCGTCTTGTGTGCCGCCGCTACTGCGAGCCAGCGCGCTTGCTTCTGCTTCCTGGTTAGCAGGAGGTGGTGACCCTTCAAATGTCAGTCCTACTTCCTGGCCGCGGCACCTTCCTCCTGCCCAGGCTGAGCACCTCCGGTCCTCGCTGCTCTTCCCACTTCTCAGCTGGTGCTGCCCACTAGTGGCCGGAACTCTGGTCTTTATTTGTTACCATGGTAACTGTGGCGTGACATGAGGAGTCGCCACCTGACCAGCAGCCGTCCCCGGCTGGAGCCGACACGCCTCTGATCCGGATCTGTCCTCCGCAGGGGCACTGCCTTCGGAATCCTCAACGCCGTCTGCAAGTTCGCCGCCATCCTGGCCAGCTTCATCTTCGCCGCCTTCATCGGGGTCACCAAGATCATCCCCATCTTCCTCGCCTTCTCCGCGCTCGTCTGCGGGGGCCTGCTGGCGCTCAAGCTGCCCGAAACCCGGGAGAAGATCCTCTCCTGAGACGCCAAACCTGCCGCGGCCGGGGGTGGGGGGGCGGGTCCAGCGAGGCGGGGCTCAAAAGGCCGAGCTGTCGTCGGCAGAGAGGACTGAACTTGTTATATCTGGTGGCCTACGTGGACTTGTCCTTGTTCCTTCTCAGCTCCTGTACCAGTGTTAGTCGCACGCACACACACACACACACACACATTTGTTTTGCTGTCCTTGTGAGGGCCCCTCCTGGCCATCACCCTTTCCCCAGCCTCTCCCTCCCCCTAAACACATGGCTCACCTGAACCTGAGGCCAAAAGCTTGTCAAGACTGGGTCCTCATAAACCCAGCAAAACATGAACACACACACACACAGTAGTTCCTGTGTCCTGACTGTTGTGTACAAGAGTGTGAGTCCAGTCAGTGTTGGAGCTGGTTCCTGCTCCCTGAGCCGAGCGGATGGAACCAACCAGCCGAGCCGTCGTGATGACCTCCTCCTCCTCTTCCTCCTCCTTCCTCCTCCTCCTCCTCTTCCTCCTCCTCCTCTTCGTTCTCCCCCTCCTTCCTCCTCCTCCTCTTCCTCTTCCTCTTCCTCCTCTTCTTCCTCTTCCTCCTTCCTCCTCCTCCTCCTCCTCTTCGTCCTCCCCCTCCTTCCTCCTCCTCCTCTTCCTCTTCCTCTTCCTCCTCCTCCTCCTCTTCGTCCTCCTCCTCCTCCTCCTCCTGCTCACCTCTCATCCTCCTCTTCCTCCTCCTCCTCTTCCTCCTCCTCCTCTTCGTTCTCCCCTCCTTCCTCCTCCTCCTCTTCCTCTTCCTCTTCCTCCTCCTCCTCTTCCTCTTCCTCCTCCTCTCCTCTCCCTCCTCCTCTTCCTCCTCCTCCTCTTCTTCCTCCTCCTCTTCCTCCTCCTCCTCCTCTCCCTCCTCCTCCTCCTCTTCTTCCTCCTCCTCTTCCTCCTCCTCCTCCTCTTCCTCTTCCTCCTCCACTCCTCTCCCTCCTCCTCTTCCTCCTCCTCCTCTTCTTCCTCCTCCTCCTCTTCTTCCTCCTCCTCTTCCTCCTCCTCCTCCTCTCCCTCCTCCTCCTCCTCTTCTTCCTCCTCCTCCTCCTCTTCCTCCTCCTCCTCCATCCCTACGTCCCTTCCTCTAGCGTCGCCCTGTTGGTCGGCAGCTCCAGTCACGTGTTTCTCTGTTGGTCGCTGCTGCTGCTCCACTCTGCCGTCTTCTGACAGGAACAGTGACACCTAGTGGTTTTGATATGAAGTTTGATGTATGCGTCATGTTGTGGTGTGACTGAGGCCCCGCGTGCGTGTGTGTGTGGGGGGGCAGGGCTTAGATCGTGGTTAGGTCGTGTCGTCGTCGTGAGCAACTGTAGCCGTGCGTGTATTAGCTGTGCCACAGTGGAGACCTGAATAAAGACCAGGATGATCCTGTCACATGACCACGGCCAACTGACACACATGCTGAGCGGAGGTCATGTGACCACAGCAGGAGCAGCACACGCTAGTGATGTCATCGCTGGCAGTGGGCTCCAAATGACTGCCCCCTGCTGGGTGACCCTGGTTTCACACCTGACCTGACGCCTGCGAGGACTCTCTCTGGCACAGGCACACACACACACACATTCTCGTATTTCTCTCCAAATGTCCTCACAAGGAGGTGTTTTTCTCTAAACTGGTCCCAACGACAATAGACAAACACACACAAACACACACACAGTCTTGACGTCTGCGCTGAGCCAAACAGGGTTGCGCGACTTCAGCCGGACCTCCAGAGTCCGGTCTGAGCGTGTGTGTGAGCAGCGGCGGGTCGTGCCAGGGTCAACGCTCGGTGAAGTCCAGACAGGTGGCGGTCTGCCCGCTCTGAGTCTCAGCGTGGGTGGGTGTTCACCCAGAGGTGCCAGATCCCGGCCGCTCACCTCGGTCACCGGGAGGTCACGCCGGGTTCATGCTGCCCCGAGCCTGACCGCCACCACACACTGGACAGAGGTCAGCCAGCCTCCGGGAGCAGAAGAAAACCAAAGAAATGCCCCGGTCCACTCCATCCAAGGCGGAGAGGAGGAAGCTTGTGTTAAAGAAGCGTCGCTCTTCCACGTCAAATCTCAGTTTGAGTTCAGGCTGGTGCTGATGAAGGGGAGCCCGTGACCATCATCCAAAACCCTGCGGTCGTCACTGTCGCTGCCTTCACCACGTTCTTCTCCCTGCAGAGAAGCTCTGGGACACAGCCAGCCAGCTCTCAGTGAGAGGAGGGCTCAGCAGCTCCTGGTTCTCACAGCAGAGGTGTGAAGTGACGCCTCCAGGCCCATCAGCTCTTCACACCTCCGTCGCAGCACTGAGCACCAGGCTTCATCAGCCACTAACAGGTTTGCAGATCCCTCCTCCATCATCGCGGAGAAAATGAGAGATCAGACCGAGAGAGACTCAGATGTTCAGCCGGGAGAGGTCAGGGGGCAGCGTTGTCAGGGTCAAGTTCAGAAGGTCTCTCACTGACCACTGCAGACCTGCTCAAACTGTCCAACACATGTAGCCGCCCCCTCAGCTTTCATTTGCTCAGGCATCTGCTTCCACTCATCCAGTCATCCACCACTTCAGTCGTCCCTCCTCCCACCGTCTACAGCAGCGGTCTTCACCCGGGGCGCCGCGGCACACTAGAGAGTCAGGTGTGTCGCGGGAAAATGATCCGGCGTCACCTGTAGAGCATCAACACTGTAGAGTGTGTTGATGCTGATGCTGATCCCTCCCTCAGTCAAAGCAGCGCTGCTGTGGTGCGCCGCGCTCCTCTTCCCACACGCTCACAGCCAAGAAGCCGCTCACATGCTTCAACAACTTCCAGCTGTTTCTAAAGCTGATGCGCCTCTAACTGGACCACACACCTTCACCACAGAACCATGGAGGGAGGGAGGGAGGGAGGGAGCCGCCACCAGGCCAAAGACTGTCTGCGGCGCAGAGCTAACAGAGCTAACAGAGCTAACCTGACCTGTCTGACTTCCAAACTGTATTGATGCTCATGGACTGTCAACGTCTGCTCTGGGCTTTAAAAGGTGGCTCTGAACAACTAAACGCACCACAAAATACATGTGAAGAGAGAAAGAATCATTGTTGTTATGAAGCAAGTTCAGGCAGAGAAGCCAAGGATTTGTCTGGAAACTACAGTCACATCATGCAAAAGAGAAGTGATCCCATCCAAACAGTGATTTCAAGTCAGTCAACACATCAATGAACCATGATATAGTTTGCCATATTGCCGCCTCTTTCTGGACACATGGGAAACAAAGACATCTTCTGCCATGTGTTTCTGCCAACAGCCTGGCAACAGAACAAGCCAGTGTTTCACCAGTGAAGAGGGAGTTTCTACAGGGCTTGAAGCACCAGTGGCCCAGGTTCCTGTGGTGCTGTGGACCAAGGTGCCATGGTTAGAAACGGTTGGAGAACACTGGTCTACAGAGCCCGTGTCCTCCAAACATCCCTCCGTGTGTCGGTGCCTTCAGCCACACATCCGCCCTGCATCCATCCAGCAGCTCATGTGGCGTGGGAGAAGGCTCCTCCTCCTCTTCAGAAGAGCGAGGTGACCCCGGGACACGCAGAGCAGGAGCGGAGGAGCCGAAATTCACACGTCCAGCGCTGAAGCTCCACTTTCCCAGAGCAGCAGAGGGAGCTGCTGGGGCCGAGGAGGGGTCTGAGAGAAGAATGTGCCGAGGTGTGACTTCACACCTCCCAGGCCTTATAAGCCCGGCCGGCCGGCCTCGGCAGCACAGACGCCTCTCTCCCCGTCAGACATGGACTCGTCCTCCTACTTCAGCCTGCAGCACTCCTGGTGCTCCGACTCGGACCTGTCCAGCATCTCGTCCCCGGAGACCCTCTCTCCGGTCCACTCCCTGGACTCCAGCCTGTCTCCGCCCTCCGCCGCCAGGATGCCCGAGAGCCGGTCCCGTCCCTTCCCCGGGTCCGGCCCAGGGAAGGTGGGCCGAGCGCCTCGGGTCCGGAGCAAGCAGCGGGCGAGCGCCAGCGAGAAGGAGAAGCTGCGCATGAGGGACCTGACCAAAGCCCTGCACCACCTGCGCTCCTACCTGCCGGCCTCCATGGCCCCCACAGGACAGAGCCTGACCAAGATCGAGACCCTGCGCCTCACCATCCGCTACATCTCCCACCTGTCGGCCCAGCTGGGCCTCAGCGAGGAGGTGCTCTTCCAGCGTCGGGAGCGAGGCGACGCCTCCGCCCCCGACAACATCATGGGCTACTTCAGGCGGAGCTCGGCCGGACGCCTGGTGCAGAGCCAGGATCAGAGCCGGGAGCCGCAGCAGGCCGCACTGCATGCTGGGAGCTACGGCCACTACAGCCTCGGCCCTGCCAGGGACACGGAGCTGCTGCTGCCGCCGCCGTCCTGCCCGGGCGCTCAGGCCGCCTCCTGCCAGGTGAGACCTCGGACACCCCCCCCCCCCCCCCCCCCCCCCAACCCCCCAACCCCCAGAGCGCACTTCTCACCAGCCTCCCTCCGCTCTGTTTGCAGGTGTACAGCGAGGACTTCTGCCTGGGTCTGGTGCCGCTGGAGTTCTGGGGGTAGAAGCTCCGCCCTCCTCGCCCTCCTCGCCCTCACGTCAAACTGCCTCACTGTGAACTCAGTATTTATTATTAATATATGCTGCGCCCATATTTATTTGCTCCTTTGTACATATGTCAAAACTATTTTTATATTTCACTATTTATAATAAAAAATGAAACACTTCCCATCTGCCTGGTCCAAGTTTGTCTGGGAGGACCAGCTCAGCAGCTCGTGTCCACAGAAGACGAGCCGGTCAGGCAAAGCATGAAGCCATCTTCACACACCCCGCCCAGCTGGGGACCCAGTTTGGACTGGGCGCAGGATGAGGAGAGTAGAAGTCCCACAGCAGCGCTGCTCTCAGGGATGTTTGTGGAGTCTTCGGGGCTTCGTGCTCGGGCAGGCTGAGGCTCTGCAGCTACGGTGGCCTCAGGAGGACACACCTCACCACAGCCGCGGAGTGAGCCTCAACCTTCTGATTTTGTCTGATGACTGTGACGTGAGACGAGAATTGTCTCACTGTTCCTATCATGTGAAACACAACACTCCGCCAGAACATTACGTCCACCTGCTTGACGGAGGGGTGCAGCTCTTCCGGAGCGCCCCTGAGCTGCAGTGGTCAGTGGCTGTCAGAGAGAGAGCCAGTTCAGGTGAATCTGAACGGAGCGAAGTGGTGGAAGAACCTCAACAAAGCTCGAGTCCAACAGTCCAGCACCTGGACACTGAGAGATCAGACAGTCCTCTCCAGAGAGTCCTCTCCAGAGGCTCCTCTCCAGAGAGTCCTCTCCAGGGGCTCCTCTCCAGAGAGTCCTCTCCAGAGGCTCCTCTCCAGAGAGTCCTCTCCAGAGGCTCCTCTCCAGAGAGTCCTCTCCAGAGAGTCCTCTCCAGGGGCTCCTCTCCAGGGGCTCCTCTCCAGAGAGTCCTCTCCAGAGAGTCCTCTCCAGAGAGTCCTCTCCAGACGCTCCTCTCCAGAGGCTCCTCTCCAGGAGCTCCTCTCCAGAGAGTCCTCTCCAGGGGCTCCTTTCCAGAGGCTCCTCTCCAGAGGCTCCTCTCCAGAGAGTCCTCTCCAGAGGCTCCTCTCCAGAGAGTCCTCTCCAGAGAGTCCTCTCCAGGGGCTCCTCTCCAGGGGCTCCTCTCCAGAGAGTCCTCTCCAGAGAGTCCTCTCCAGAGAGTCCTCTCCAGACGCTCCTCTCCAGAGGCTCCTCTCCAGGAGCTCCTCTCCAGAGAGTCCTCTCCAGG
Organism: Synchiropus splendidus; assembly: GCF_027744825.2. Classification (NCBI taxonomy): domain Eukaryota; kingdom Metazoa; phylum Chordata; class Actinopteri; order Syngnathiformes; family Callionymidae; genus Synchiropus; species Synchiropus splendidus. The sequence continues at coordinate 34,381,005 of NC_071338.1, forward strand.
GGCTCCTTTCCAGAGGCTCCTCTCCAGAGGCTCCTCTCCAGAGGCTCCTCTCCAGGAGCTCCTCTCCTGATCCAGTCCATTTAGAGCCTCTCTGCTAATGAGTCTCAGCAGCGCGAGGTCTAGACTGGGCCCCGGTCCCCTCTCACCTGCTGCCCTCACTAAGCTCCTGAATATTCAGCGTGGACCCAGCCGCAGCGCAGCCTCTAATGTGAAGAGCAAACACCAGAGGCAGGGATGAAAGAGTCGACGCCTCGGCGCTGATGAGCCTGGTGGCGGTCACCTGACCAGTGGCGCTCGCTGCACTGAGGCCTGCCGAAGCTTCCTGTCTTCAGGTCCGACCTCAGGTCGCCAGGCTGACTTGTGACGCTTCGCTCGGTCTCCTTCACCACCATTTGCTCATCCTCCATTTCCTGTCTACAAGTGAGTGAAAGGATTGAAACCACATGGTGCCACTAGCTGCACCAGACCTGGGCAAAGCGCGGCCCGGGGGCCATATGTGGCCTGATGCCTGTATTTTTGTGGCCCTTTTAACGTCAGACTAAAACTTAAACACACACATCATACGTTCCTCAGACTGCATTGAAGGAATACTGAAAATATATTTTGAAATAAACTGCCTTTTTATCGTCTGGTCCACAGTGGAGTTGATTTCTATTCACGTGAAATGCAATATTTCACCAGTTTTCACACTTTTCACTGTCCTTACTTAAGTTTTCGGTCAACCGTCATCCCATGGCTGCCGTCCTGTTCACAACAGTGAGGAGGAGTCGCAGGTCAGCCTGCAGAATGTTGCCCAGGTGAGGTTCAAACTCAGGAAAACAAATGATGAGCCAGAGACTTTTGACGTCTCTGGCTCATTCAGGCCGTTGTTATGCTCACGATGAATAAATGGGCAGATTGTCTTCTTCATCTGTCCACTCCCCTGAGCAGGGCTCTGACCTCTGACCTCACTTGTTTGTCTTCACACGTCGGACTCAGAGCAGGGGCCAGCAGTTTGTGGGAACACGTTGAGCTTCAGGTCAACTTCATCCCAAGTCAGGTTCAGAGCAGCTTCAGAAGTGTGTTTCTGAAATAGGAACCCAGAGCTGGATCTCCATGCTGAGGGCTGTTATTCCACAAAGGTGGTGAGCAATGGCTGCGGAGGAGGTCAGAACTGGAGCTTCACACTTGAGAAATGAGGAGTGTGACATGTGTGAGACGTGGGTCGGACAGGAGCGCTCCCGCTGGCTCTGCAGCCGACCGGCCGGTCAGGCGCGGAGTCGCCGCTGATGAAAAACAGAAACGTTCATTGTTGGTGTTCACCTTTGTGACCGTCTGACTCGTGACTTCCACCAGTCCTCTCTCTCCCCCACACCACACCTCCCAGCTGCTGCCACGCTTCTGCCCCCAGCAGCGAGGAAGGCTCCCCTGCACCGCCCGACCCCCGCCGGCGCTCCCGCCGCAGAAGTGTGGCGGGGTCCGGCCGAGGTGCCAGGTCGCACCTTCCTCCCGAGCCAGGCCTGGTTCCCAGCAGACCCCCGGCCCAGGTGTCGGTCGAGCCGCTCGGGAGCCGGAGGTGCCGCCTCACACCTCCTCCTCTTATATGGAGGCGGCTCTCTGCTGCGGAGCTCAGTCACCTTCCGAGCCGCTCTCAGACATGGACGGAACCTTCTACTCTCCTCTGCCGAGCCAGAGCCCCCGCTGCCTCCTGGCCTGGGATCCCACCTCGGACCCAGGATACTTCAGCGCCGGGAGCAGCCTGTCGCCCACCTCCTCTGTGGACTCCTCCTTCTGTTTCTCGCCAAGCTCCCAGCAGGTCCTGGACTCCTTGCTCTTCTGCAGCCCGCCGGCACACGCCACCAGCAGCAAGGCTCCTTCCTGCTCCAGCGCCTCCAGCAAGAGGAGGTCCCGCTCCAAGTTCCCGGGGAAGAAGCGCCAGGCGGCCAGCGAGAGGGAGAAGCTGAGGATGAGAGACCTGACCAGAGCTCTGCACCACCTGCGGACCTACCTGCCCGCCTGGCTGGTCCCGGCCCATCAGAGCCTGACCAAGATCCAGACCCTGCACCTCACCATGCGCTACATCTCCCACCTGTCGGCCCAGCTTCTGGAGCCGAGGCCGCCCAGTGAGACTCTGGGGCCGGCGCTGGTCCAGCAGGGCCCGGCGCCGCTCGCCCCCCCACAGCCGGGGTGGACTTGTCTCAGGCGCCCTCAGGTCCAGAGCGCCTGTGACAGCGCCTTCTGTTGGTCGCCACAGGAACTGCTCCAGGGTCCACTCTTCGCCGGGCAGCACTGACACGCACGCGAGCCGTCAGCATCTTCATTGCAGCAATGAGCCACGACCATGTTATTTTCAACATGTTTTGTACATAAAAAATCTTATTTATGGACGAAAATAAATATTTATTCACCAGTCTGGGAGTGTGTTGCCTTCGCGCCTGGTAAACTCAGGTCCACACACACACACACACAGCTGCTGAGCGTCAGCACTTCCGCTCTAAAGTCTTTAAGGAAAGACCCCCACTGAGGTCAGCAGCTGAGTCAACGACACCTCCACGGCCCCCTGCTGGGAGCCAGGACAGCGGAGTGTCCTGAGCACCTGCTGGAGAAGTGACAGGCTCCAGGAGCACGTGAGGTCATCGCTGCGGTCTCCTCCGGTGGCATGAAGCCTGGCGCCAGAGTTGCGTCTCACCAGGATCCAGAGACCTGCCACTCACTTCAGGGACACCGTGCTGGACCGTGAGGTGGCAGTGATGCTGAAGCAGAGCAAAACAAACACAACAATTTTGTCTTCAGTTGACATGAAAGTGACAGGTGGGCACAGCAGATTCTTCAGTCTTGCTCTGAAATGAGACTCTTGTGTGCGTGGTCTAGCTGGACAAATATGTTTGAATACGAATACGTACATTTGAATGAAGCATGTCATGTGGAAACCATGTGCAGTATCAGGCGAACATTACACTGGAAGGTGTCAGATTTAACAGAGGCTCACGTTACCTTAGTTGCATCACGAGGATGTCATGTGACATCATATGATAAGGTCACCTGTTAGGAGCATGTTCAAAGGTCCCACGTCTCAGTGTTGTGGAACACTTGGCTGAAGCTCAGCGTTGAGTCACTTATGTGGACAGGACCCTCGAGATCAACAACGCTAAACTAAAATAAATATGCTGATGTTCCGTGAGCAGTTTCCGGGCTGGCAGCGCTGTCCTCACGAGGGCGGAGCCTGACAGAGGTCTGGAGGGGGGGTGGAGTCTGAGAGGTGAAGGTGCGTGTGAGCGGCTCATTCAAACAGCAGCTGCTGATCTAGAGGCTCAGAAACAGCCTGGAGAGAGATGGAGCTGGAGGTCGGCCATGTTGGTTTATAGTGTCGCTGCACCACTCACTTCCTCAGTTCTGACTTCCCTCTGTTCTACGGGTCCATCATGGGAATCTGGGACAATGTGAGCGTCTCAACTGGGAGGGAGGGGAAATGATGCCGCGTGTTTTTCTATCAAATCTTTATTAAAAAACCTCACACAGACAGGGTTAGAAAGCAACAGCTTCAGCAGTGAACCAGTCCAGCACTTCCCTCTTGTTCTGGTCGACCCACTTGATGTTGGCCCTGGTCCTCTCCAGCGCCTGCTCCACGGCGGCGGTGGCAGAACCCAGCTGACCCGCATGCTCCTCTTTAAAGTGCTCCAGCTGCAAACAGAGCCCCAGGTGAGGAGAGCATGGCGTCACACCGGGTCGGGACCTGGGTGCTCACCTGCTCGTACTCGAACTCTGAGGAGAAGCGCTTGGTGACGCCACTGATGAGACTTGAGAAGGAGAAGGAGCCGCCGCCGTAGCTGAGGACAGACACAGGGAGGAGGTGAGAGTCAGCTGGGCTGCAGGCCTCAGGTGGAGCGGCTCACTCGTTGAACAGGTGATTCCAGTTGGCTCTGACAAAGTCCCAGGCCAGCGACTGGCCCGCCGGGTTGCTGGCGATGTAGACGATGGTGCTGGTGGCGTCCTGCTTCCGGATCTTCTGCGGGTCCAGACAGTAGGTCAGGTACCTGCAACACAGCCAGGTCAGACCCGCTGGTGTGGTGTTTCCGGACCCGGCACCCGATGGAGATTCAAGAGCGAGAGCTTGTCTCCACTGCACCGGGACCTGCTCAGGTCCTCACTCCCGCTGCGTCTGAGCTCAGAAGCCTGGGGAGCTGCTGAGGGAGCCGCCGCTCACTGACCTGTTGAGCAGCCAGGGCTCGCGCGTGCAGGACAGCGCGTACATGAGTTTGTCCGCCTCCGAAGCCACGCTGGCCTTCGTGTACTGGGACCAGGCAAAGTCCCACTCCTCCTTGCTGCCGGCAGCGATGCCGTTACAGTAGACGGTGGACCTCAGGTTGGGGCTGATGCTGCAGAGAGAGAGCGTCACACACGCACTCACACTGCAGCGCGGAGCTTCACGCACTTGAAGGAGGGGTCCTTCATCCACTGGGAGAACCAGCGGGAGGTGAGTTGAGAGCAGCCCTCCACCCCACTGCTGCACGCCAGGGAGATGGCGTTGACCTGGTTGTATCTAAGGACGGACACACACAGGGTGGGGGGGTCAGTGGGGCTCAGCTGGAGGAGCACGGCCAACAGAAGCGTCCGCACTGGTCAGTGTGCTTGTCAGGAATGGAGGTCCAGTTGGCCGTCAGGTCCTGGAAGTGCTGGAAGAGAGGAGCCACCCGGGTCCTGATGTAGGCCTGCAGAAGAGAAGAGGAGAGAAGAAGAGAGGAGGGGGGGAGGAGAGAGGAGAGGGGCAGAGAGAGAGGAGAGGAGGAGAGGAGAGGAGGCGAGGGGGAGGGGAGGGGAGGGGCGGGAGGAGAGGAGACCGTTTCCTGCTGCGTCATGGGACCATCTGGTGAAGCACCCACCTGCATGGGCCCGTACACCTCGCTGCGGTCAAACATGAGGAAGAAGTAGTCCAGGTTGCGCCTGGCGCTCTGCCACGGCATGTAGTCCACCTCTGCGCGGAGGAACCTGGTGGTCCTCAGAGCCAGAGTGGTGCTGACCAGGTTGGCCCTGGAGGAGACGACGTCATGACTCCGGCCGGCTTCAGCCGCTGGACCAGAGACTCACCGGGCCAGGTTGAAGGCGTCGTCGATGATCTGAGCTCGGTTGATGAGCGGGATGTCCTGAGGAGAGCAGAGAGTTGGGAGGAGCTCCAGGCCCGGCGTCCCGCCGCCGCCGCCGCTCACGTACCTGGTGTCGGGACTCCAGCTTGGACAGGAGGCGCTCCCAGTTCAGCGGGTCGTAGTTGACCCTATAGAAGCCCTTCATGTCCACGTTGGCCACCAGCCAGTCCTCGGGCCCCAGAGTCAGCGCCGGGTCTGTGTCTGAGACCACAGTCACATGACAGGGCGCCGTGGAGGAGCAGCTTCTACCTACCGTTCTGCCGAAGGAGCCAGGAGCTCTGTTCTGCTGCCCCGGTCTTGATCCAGGTGAGCGGGACGAACCACTCGTAACTGCAGGCGAGAAAGAGGCGGCGTCACATGACCGGCGAAGCGGTCTGCTGGGAAGCGCCTACTTGTAGAGCGAGGGCCGGGTCACCACGGCGTCAGGGTCGGACAGGAAGTGCTGCTGAGCAACACGTCCCGTCCGCGTGTCGATGGTGACCACCGGGAAGCCCATCTGCAGGATCCAGCGGTTCATGATGACCTCCACAGAGTCGGGGAGGGCGATGCTGGAGTTGTCCACCGCCTGCCCGGGACAGGAGCGGCGTCAGGCCGGGCGTCAGCTCTGACTCCCCGCAACACGCCACTCACCGCCTGCAGGTGCCTCCACAGGTCCCTGTACACCGTGTTCTGGTACTTGAACTCCTCCAGGTACGTCTGCGAACATCATCAGGGTCAGCGTTTCTGTCTAAGCTGAAGTTGCTAAAACCATCTCACCATGCAAGTATTGACCCTGTGGAGCGTCACACAGCTGACAGAATAATAATAACCTGATAATGAAATGATGAAATCTCAAATATCAGGTCCACATGAAAAGGTCTTATTTGAGTCATGATCTGACACCATGTGTTGAGTGGAGCTCGTGACTAGTTCACTTCTGGACAAGGGAGCGGCGCGCTAACCCACATGCTAGCTGTGAGCTGCGTGGCGTCACAGACCCAAGTCTCTCCCACCACTCCACCACGGTGTGAAGGGCTTTGATCGTCCTTCACACGCGTCATCTACGACCCGTCGCTGCTCCAACTGCTCCGCGACTCAGTGGGAGGTGGTGAGGCGGAGCCTCGTTGGGGTCCTCAGTCAGGAGCCAATGAAAGGAGCAGAAACGAACAGATCTGAATGATTCCAGAGAAGGTGATCATTTCTCGCTGCTTCTCAACAACAATCCCGCGGCCCGTGTCTCGTCACACCAGCAGCAACACGACGCGTCGAGGCGCAGATTTGGACGTGGTCGTCCCTGACTGGGAACGTTGTTGACCTCAGCGCTCGCACCTGCAGACCCTGAGCGAAGAGCTCCTCTGTGATGAAGCTGGACAGCATCCGCAGCACAGCGGCGCCCTGAGGGAGGCCAGAGACGGTGAGAAGCTGGGAGGAGCGTCAGCGCCCGCAGGCTCCACCTTGCTGTAGGTGATGGCGTCGAAGAGTTGGCTGATCTGCGCCGGCGTCTGGATCTCCGCCTCCTCGCTGGACAGCGGGTGGGAGGTGGTCAGAGCGTCCACGCTCATCACGCCCACGATCTCGTTCAGCACCATCAGATCCCTCTGAGGAGACAAGGAGCCAACTGAAGGACCCGCTTCTGGCCTGAGAAGCCCTGGGCCCTCCCTCGTCACGCACCATGTTCCAGGTGGGCTCGGCGTGGTCCGCTCCCAGGTACGAGACGTAGGTGGCGAAGCCCTCGTTGAGCCACAAGTCGTTCCACCACCGAGTGGTCACCAGGTTCCCGAACCACTGGGGAGAGAGGAGCGGAGTCAGCGGGCCGAGAGCCAGCTGGAGGTTCAAGTGAGGACCAGACGGACGAGCGGGCCGGTACCATGTGGGCCAGCTCGTGGGCGATGACGGTGGCCACCCACTCCTTGTCTCCGTTGGACGACACCTCAGGGTTGTAGAGCAGCGCCGTCTCTCGGTAGGTGATCAGTCCCCAGTTCTCCATGGCGCCGGCGCTGAAGTCCGGCAGAGCGATCTGGTCTGAGACAGCAGAACGGGACGGGATCAGGACCGGCAGCCGGGTCGGGACTCGAGCTTGGTTCCTCAGGTTACCGGACTTGCTGAGCGGGTAGGGAGAGTTGTAGTACTTCTCAAAGAAGGCCAGGATGGGACCAGTTTTCTCCAGAGCATAGTCACCCTGACCCTCCTCGATGGCCCTCTTGCGAGCCCAGATCCTGATCTACACACACAGAGAGAGAGAGAGGGAAGATGGTCCCTGGTGAGCCGAGCCAGCACCCGACACCTGTCACGCTCTGCCTTCGCTCCCTTCTCTAATATTTGTTCTGGAATGTTTTCTTTGTGTCTTCACTCTCAGCCAAAGAACATCGACTGGTCTTTGTGCTCCAATAACGAACACGAACAGCCCTCTCAACCGTCTCTGAGCTCAGGCCGTCTTGTCTTTACACACAAATGAAGTTGTGATGCTTCTGACACCAGGCGCTGAGCGGTCCAGCAGGAGCCTGCTCCTCCTCGGGAGGTTCTTCTCTGCCGCTCTCACATCTGGGCTCTGACTGAAACACAGCGCTTCCTCCTCTACAGCGACGGCATGTGACATTCATTCGCTCATTCATCCATGTCTTCACCAGAACGTCGGCGCTGCCGTCCGTGCCGATGAAGGTGAAGTCGGAGATGACGAAGGCCAGCAGGTAGGTGGACATGCGCTCGGTGGGCTCGAAGCTGGTGCGGGTCCAAGTCTGGCCCTGGTCTGTGACGTTGACCGGCTCTGTGGGAGGAAGGCGCTCTGCGGTGACTGAACATCTCAGGAGGTTCTCCGGGAGACACCTGCCACCCGGCAGCAGATCGGTGGTGGAAGATCATCCAGAGACAGGAAAGTCAAAACAAGAAGAAAGCATGGAAGAAGATGAAGACTGGTGGGAGAAGTTCATCTGACGAGCCTCGAGCAAGAAGAACCATGAAAGGATGTTCTGGAAAGGAGCAGTAGAAGAGGACATGAGGAGATAAGGAGACTGAAACTGAGCACCAGCTTGAATGAAGAAGAAAGTCCGAGGAGATCTGTGTTAAAAGTGCTCTGAGCAGGACCAGGACCATGCCTGAAGCCCACTGACAGAGACGCTCAGTCAGCAGTGCAGCCCGACGTGACGTGACGTGACGTGACGTGACGTGACGTGACGTGAGCATGAAGCTGACCGTGGTTCATGCCGTTGGACAGCGCCACGGTGCCGAGCGGGTGAATGAGGACCATGTTGAAAACCGCCTTCATGGCCGGTTCGTCGAAGCAGGGGAAGGCCTTCCTGGCGTCCGTGGGCTGCATCTGAGTGGTGGCCACGACCCTGCGCACGTGAGGGAGACCACGTCAGCTCGCTCAAAACCAGAACCACCGCCACCAGGACGCCCGCCGGGTGGCGGGGAGCCGGAGTCGTGTGGAGGAAGGAACGAAAATAGGCAGAAGACCAGCGGAGGCAGGGGAGTGACAGACTCACTTCTTGGCTCCGCCCTCTTCGTACTCGCTCCGGTAGAACCCTCCCAGGTCGTCGGCCAGTTCTCCCTCAAATTCGGTGTAGAGCTGAAAGCTGCGGCCCACCTGCAGCTGGCCGTCCAGCTGGACCACCAGGAACTGGGTGGGGACCTCCAGCCAGGTCTTTCTCACGTTTGGCACCGCGGCGCCGTCCAGAGCCGTCAGCAGGGCGTGGTGCCCCCCGAAGGTGGTCAGGTTCAGCTTGTTGGAGTGGATGAGGATCAGGTCCGTCTCTTTCTCGCACCTGAAGACCACCGAGCAGTTCCCCGTGAAGAAGTAGAGTCCGTCCCCCGGGCGGGGCTCCAGCCGGGGCCACAGGGTCACGTTGTAGGAGAGCGGCCTGAGCGAGTCCGGCAGCCTGTGGCGCTGCCACGGCCCCTCGGGCCCGGACGGTGTGGGGGTGGCGGGGGGGTCGGTGGGCTCGGAGGTGGGCCCCGGCTCCGCCCCGTTCTTGGCCTTCTCCTGGGCGTACAGCACGGACAGAGCGATGATGGCGGCCACGGCGGCCACGGCGGCCACCCCGCAGACGGCGGCGACGCTCCGGCTGAGGAACACTCCTCGACTCATGGCGGCAGCGAGGAAAACCCCGGGCGGCTCCGTGGCGGCCTCTTATACTGCTGAGAGGAGTTCATGGTCCAAGGCTCACGTGTGTTGACAAGCAGACTCTGAACTCCAGGCTGATCCTGGCTGGTGGCCTGGGGGCGTGGCTCCTCGGACGACGCGCACGAGAGGAACAACGTGCACGACAGGAGCAGGAGTCACAGCCATGAGCCGTGACGCACTTGTTTGCTTCGGTCACCTGCTGGGCCTGGAGGCGCAGGGGGCGGAGTCACGCGCAGGTGTTCAAACACGGAGAGGAGAAGCAGACGGTTCTGTTTGAGCCGGGTCTGCCACGCCCCCAGGTGGCCGAGAACACTGGACTCGTCTGTTGACTCTTGAACAGAAGAGTGTTTGGTGTGGCTCCACAGGAGTCGGCTGCAGTCAGGAGCCACTTTGCTTTCGATTTCCAGCTGTATTTCTGAACCGTTCGCACCAGACGCCGCAGATATTATTCACCGACCAGTAACAACGCCACGCTCTGTCTTCAGCGAGTGACTCGTGTCCTTATTCCAGTCAGTTTCCTGCCGCGTGTCGGGGTGAGAGGTCAAAGTCTCCGTCAGCAGATCTCAATCAGCGGCGGTCCTGGTAAATGTTTCCTGGAGTCACGTGAGGGCAACCTTCGGATGGGCCACTGCTGCGCCGCGCGCGGAGTCCCTCCAACCAGTCCAACCATCAGCAACAGCCACGAGTCATGTTGAGGTTTACCAGCGTTTATTGAGCACCGTCCCGTGACCCGGGGAGTTGGGAAGGAAGAGAGGGCCACCTGGAAACAGAGGGCCAGGACCGGGCTCAGCCCTCAGCTGAGGCGGCCTGCTGCGAGAGCCACGCCAGCACCGGCGCCTTGTTCTCCGACACCCACTTGATGTTGGCGGCGGTGGTCTCCATGGCCTGCCGCAGGGCCTGCGTGGCCGACCCGAACCCCACCTGGGCGTGATCCTCCTGAAACCTCTGGAGCTGCAGAGCGACAGAGACGCCACATCGCTCAGAGCAGAACCAAACACCTCGAGCCTCGAGCACTGTGTGTGTGGGAAGACAGAGGACTCACCTCCTGCAGCTCGAACTCGGTGGAGAACCTCCTGCTGAGGGCTTTGATCATGTTGGGGAAGGAGAAGGAATAGTCTCCGTGTCTGGAACGGACCAAGAGCACGTGACTGACACCGGCCCCAGCGCCGGCCCAGGGGCCAACATGGCTCAGACATGACGTGACTCACTGCTGGAAGATGAGCTTCCATTTCTCCCGGACAAAGTTCCAGGCCAGCGGCGTGCCGATCACGTTCCTGGAGATGTAGCCGATGGTGGACGTGGCATCCTGCTTTCGGATCTTGGTGGGGTCCAGAGTGTAGCTCAGATACCTGCCCGGGACAGCGACTGGTGCTGGGAGGAGCACAACACACCCGCGCACACTCTCCATCCACCCCACGCCGCGGCGACACTCACCTGTTGAGCAGCCAGGGCAACTTGGTGCAAGCCAGCGCCCCCCTCAGGCGCGTGGCTTCAGATGCCAGCGTGGCGTTCTGGAACATCCTCCAGGTGAAGTCCCACTCCTCGGCGCCGCCAAAGGCCACGCCGTTGCAGTAGACCGTGCTCTTCAGGTTGGGGTGGATCCTGCAGGTCAGCAGAGCGGAGGTCACTCTGGGGCGACTCTCACCCTGAGAGGGAGACTCACGGGTTCTCCCTGGGGTTCTCCATCCACTTCCTGAACCAGCCGCGGGTCAGCTCCCGGCAGGCGCTCAGCCCCATGCGACAGGCGGTGGCGATGGCGTTGACCTGGTTGTACCTGAGGAGACGAGGCTGCACTCGAGCTCGTCCAAGCACAGACAGGAGAAAGAGACACCCACTGGTCGTTGTGTCCCGCAGGAACCCGGGTCCAGTTGGCCGTGAGTCCCCTGAAGTGCTGGAAGAGCGGCTGGATCTGCTTCCTCAGGTACGCCTTCAGAGGCAGACGCAAGTGAGACCGGGCCAGGAGAAAACACAGGCCGTCCGGGTGCCAGAACCTGCAGCGCTCCGTAGGCCTCGCTGCGGTCCAGCATGAGGATGTAGTGCTCCAGGTTGGCCAGGGCAGCCTCCCAGGGGATGAAGTCCCTCTCCTGGCTCAGGTAGGTGGTGGTCCTCAGGGCCAGCGTGGAGCTCACCATCTTGGCGCTGCACAAGCAGAAGCCGATGTCAGGCGCCGGGCCGCGGGCGGGTCGGGTGGTCTCCTCACCGAGCCAAGTTGAAGGCGTCGTCGATGAGCTGAGCGCGGTTGACCACGGGCAGCGCCTGTGGCTCAGACAAGACAGCTGGCTCTGACTCTTGGGGGCGAAGGGGGGCGGAGCTGGTGTGACTCACCTGGTGGTCCCTGTTGAGCAGAGCAAGCAGGCGCTCCCAGTTGTCCAGGTCGTAGTTGACCCGGAAGTATCCTGACACGTTGGTGTTGGCCAGAACCCAGTCGTCTCCCGAGACCCTCATCTTCCTGTTGGAGCCTGCGCTCAGACGGGAGGAGACAAGCGCTGAGACTCCTCCCACTTCCCGCCCCGCACCGTGGACGCACCTCTCTCCTGGAGCAGCCAGTACTGCTCCTGGTCCACACCCGACTTGATCCACTTCACTGGGACCAACCAGACGTAGCTGTCGACACATGGAGGTGAGATGGTGAGCCAGACCTGCTGAGGTCGGCTGTGACTCGCCCGCCGAGGAGTCTAGAGCTACTTGTCCTTCCTGCTAAAGAGCAAACATGGACCCCAGCAGCGCCTGGCCTGAGGGACCGGCTGCTCTGACCTTATGCACCTCCACCCCTCCCCCACAGAGGAGATCACCAGGAGGCCGTGTGAGCCGGACCCTGGCCTCCTGCCTCCCTCACAGGGTCACACCCCCTCCACTGGTCATGTTGACGTCACTTCCTACTTGAAGAGCGATGGCCGCGTCACCACGGACTCCGGGTCCAACAGGAAGTGCTTCTGGGAGACGCTTCCTGTCCGGGTGTCGACGGTCACCACAGGGAAGCCCATCTGAAGAGTCCAGCGGTTCATGATGTCGTGGACGGCACGTGGGATCTTCGAGCCCGGGGTGGAATCCACCTCCTGCGAGGACAGAGGCTCAGACAGCAGTACGACAGCGCCACCTGCTGCTGCCGTCGACTCACCTGTTGGAGATGAGTCCACAGGTCGCTGTAGACCGTGTTCCCGTACTGGAAGCTTTTCAGGTAGGACTGAGGGGGAGGCTAGAGTCAGCAGGTGGACGGGAAACTCAGCGCCTCATGTCAACTCACAGCGACTCCTCGGGCGAACACCTTCTCACCCAGAAAGCCCGACACCATCCTGAGCACCGACGCCCCCTGCAGGGTGCAGACACAGGCCAGAACTACAGTCAGGAAGGGAGGGCGAGGTTCTCGCTCATGTGAAGTAGAGAAGAGGGAGAAACCCGATCCGACCTTGTAGTAGGAGATGGTGCTGAACATCTCGTTGATCTCCGTCGGGCTGTTGACCTCCTCCTCGGGCCGGGACAGCGGGTGAGAGGAGGCCAGCGCGTCCACTTGAAACACCCGCTGGACGTCGTACAGAACAATCTGGTCCTTCTGCGGGCGGGTCGGAACACGGGTCGCACTCAACACGCCAAGAGTCCAGCTTGAGACTCACCAAGCTCCAGGTGGGCTCGGCGAAGTCCGCCCCCAGGTACTCCACATACGAGGCGAAGCCCTCGTTCAGCCACAAGTCGTTCCACCACCTCATGGTCACCAGGTTCCCGAACCACTGCGGACGTGAGATGTGAGAGACGCGCGGTGACGCGCCGCTCGAAGGCAGTCAGTTCGGACAGACCATGTGAGCCAGTTCGTGAGCGATGACGGTCGCTACCCGCTGTTTGTTTCCGGTGGACGAACTGTCGCGGTCATACAGCAGAGCCGTCTCCCGGTAGGTGATCAGGCCCCAGTTCTCCATCGCTCCGGCGTTGAAGTCGGGCAGAGCCACCTGGTCTGGAGGGACAAGCCACAGTGAGGCTTCAGCAGACTCTCACCGCCCGGGAACCTGGGGGCTGAGACCCCCCCCCGAGACTGTAGTCCGGTGACCCACGTGACTGGTCACACAGTCCTGTGGTGCACAGCTCCAGAAGGTAAGGGACCACACTGCGTGGTGTCTGCTTTACTGAGCAGGAGGAGGGCAGGACCTGGACCTGGACCTGGTCCAGAGGAGATCAGGCGGCTCACCGGACTTGTCCAGCGGGTAGGGGAAGTCGTAGTATTGCTCGAAGAACGTCAGGATGCGGCAGGTGACGTTGGCAGCGTAGTCTCCCTGTCGGTCCAGGATGGCCTTCTTCCGGGCCCAGATCCTGATGGTCTGAGGACAAAAGCACCAGGCTGAGAAGGTCGGCGCCACCGACCGTCGCCTTCAGAGTCCTTCGGACACGGATGTGCGTCTTCTCACCGGGCAGCCGGGGTCTGGTGAGTGGATGGTTTCGAAGTTGCAGACGAGGAAGCCCAGCAGGTAGGTGGACATCAGCACTGTGGGCTCAAACCTGGTGACTGTCACGGAAACGTCTCCCATCCGAGTCTCCTCCACCGCTGGGGAGCCAAGAGGGGACGTTAAACTCTGGCGGAGGAAGGCGACCTGCGGCCCGCGCCTCCTCACGCACATGCCTCCCGGCTGTTGGACAGCGCCACGGTGCCGGGCGGGTGGACGAGGGTGATGTTGAAGCGAGCTTTCATGGCGGGCTCGTCGAAGCACGGGAAGGCTTTCCTGGCGTAGGTGGGCTGCATCTGAGAGACGGCCAGCAGCCTGGAAGCATTGACAAGCTGGGACCGGGCCAGTCGTCTGCACTGTCAGGGCCAGGTGCTTCAGGAGGCCTCGCTCTTCCCACTTACTTCTTCTCGCCGTCCTCCACGTACTGGCCCCTGTAGAAACCTTTCAGGTCGTCCGCCAGCTCGCCCACGAACTCGGTGCTCAGCCGGTACTGGGCCCCCTCCGTCAGGCTGCCGCTCAGCTGCAGGACCAGAAACTCCGTCTCGGCCACCAGCCAAGAGCTGCGGACCGCCGGAGCTCTGGAGCCGCCGTGTCCGCGCAGCTCGGCGTGGAGCCCGTCCTGCTGGGTGAAGTTGAGTTTGCTGGCGTGTATGATGATGAGGTCGGTCTCGGCCCGGCACTCGAAGACCACCGTGGAGCGCCCGCTGAAGACGTACAGGCCCTCGTGGTCGGGGGTCAGCCGGGGCCACAGGAGGACCTCGTAGGCCAGCGGGCGGAGGGAGGCCGGAAGTCTGTAGCGCTCCCAGGCTTGCTTGGCCGCAGCAGGGGTGGAGACAGGTGTCGGCGGGGTGGCGCCGGCGCCGTGCCGGCCTCGGCTCCGCACTCGCTCCGTGTTGAGGGCCACGGACAGAGCCATGATGGTGAGCAGAGCGCACACGGCCGCCACCACGAGCCCCAGAGCCACGTTCCTGCCCACGCGGTAGACCCGCCCCATGTCGAGATGCTGGCGCTGCCGGCGCGGTCTACATGCCTGCGGAGGGGAGGGGCAGCGGGTCAGTGAGCGGCACAGACCTGCAGAGGGCGGCCCACCGACGCTCGTGTTCCTGACAAAGATGGCCGCCGTGGAGGCCACTCTCTCTTAACTCCAAGCTTCTTCCATCCACCTTTCGAGCGCGTCGTCTCTCGATGGTCCTTTTGGAGGACTGTACTCATCTGTCGCCGTTTATCATTGCTCCTCAACATTAGACCAATGAGGAACAGACGTCGGCAGAATCAGGAGGAACCGGACCTGAGCAAGTCTCCCGGGTCTCAGAGCAGCCTGGATCACAGAGAGGTCCACACACACCTGCTCGGACTCCAGAGGTCCAGAGGCCGGAGCTCCGGGACTGAAGGCTGCAGGGTGGAAGCAGTAATGAGAGACACGTACCGGAGCTGCTGGAGAGGCGTCGGCTCGGGATCCCGTCTGGTCCTGGACTGGACCAGGCTGCTGGTTTGCTCCCACATTTCCTCTGGGATGGAGGGAGGGAACAAAAACAGTGAGAGGAGGAGGAATGTGGCTGGATCAACACAGCCGCTCCACAGCCAGTCCTCCTCCTCCTCCTCCTCCTGCACAGCGAGCAGAACCTCAGTGTCTCAACAAGCATGCGCTGTGATGTCATCACCGGAGCCTGGAGAACAGACGGGAAAGTCATGGCAGCAGCGGAGAGGAACTCAGAGCCAAGCCAAGCACTCATCACTGCAGGTCAGCTGCTGCGCTCAGAGGCCCAGGTCCTCGGGAAGCCACATCAGCTTGTGAGTGGGTGGAGTTTGGGCTCAATGGCAGGTCAGTCTGCACCATCTCCAGAGGAAGTGGACGCACCGTTCCAAAAAACCCATCAAGTCACTGGGGAAAACATTTATTCCCGACACTCACATCGACACGTAAACACAAGACAAACACACTTCACTGAAGATGAACACGTCGCTCGCCACGCTCACGAGGGCTGGAGACGTTTCCATGACTCAGCAGGGCTGACAAGCTACTGTGCAAATGTTCCCGGAGGAGGGGAGAGGATCCAGGTCCCGGGCAGGAATGAGGAAGAGTCTGTGGCCCAGCGGGGGCCGGCCGGGCCTCAGAACGGGGAGAGGCTGGGCACTTTGATGTTGATGTCTCCGATGTTGATGTTGCGAGGGATCTCAGGGAGGTTCATGTTCTTGACAGCAGAGACGGCGCGGGCGGGGGCCGCCGACAGTCCTCCCTGGGGGGAGGAGACAGGCGCATGAGTGGCCTTCACCCGAGAGGAACCGCCTGAGTCCAAGCCCCTGACCTCCTGACCCGCCAGTCAGTTCCAACTGGTGTTGGAGAACTGAAGAAAGTCAAACCCCAGAGAGGGAGGGAGAGAGAGGGAGAGAGGGAGTGAGAGAGGGAGAGGGAGAGGGAGGGAGAGAGAGAGAAAGAGGAGGGAGAGAGAGAGGGACAGAGAGGGAGAGAGAGAGGAACCAGAGAGAAAGAGTGAGAGAGAGAGGGAGAGAGAGGGAGGGAGAGAGGAGAGGGGGAGGGAGAGAGAGAGAGAGAGAGGAACAGAGAGAGAGGGAGGGAGAAGAGAGAGGGAGAGAGGGAGGGAGAGAGAGGGAGCGAGACAGAGGGAGCGAGACAGAGAAGGAGAAGGAGAAGGAGAGGGAGTGTATGTGTGTAGCATCTGGATCTGTTTAAGATTCCCAAGAACACTGCTCATGCCACCTGCGAGTGTGTGTGTGTGTGTGTGTAAGAATTCTGTTCTTCATGAGGACACTCTGCTTTGTGGGGACCTTTATGCCGGACCCCACGAGGTTAAGCCACAACTTGAGGAGGTGGGCTGTGGAAAGCATGATGGCTCTCAGCGGTCCCCACAAAGCGGCTGGAAGACCAACGTGAGTGCGCTCAACGCTCCAGCTCTGGCTCTCAGCTCCCAGTTTCCCAGAAGTCTTGCGTAAGGTGTTGACAGTGGCAGAGCGTGGAGTGAGTCACAACCAGAGAGCTAGTTCTAGCCAGAGCCACGAGAAGACGCTGAAGTGCAGCAGATCCAGAGGGCACCATCCGGACCCAGCGCGGTTGGTCGGTTTGACTTTGGCTGTGAGGCACGACAGGCGTCACATGACCGCCTGGTGACGGGCTTCTGACTGAGAGGGATGAAGCATGAACCCTGAGGGTTCCACAGACCTCAGACTTCTCCATGCGGTTCTGCAGCTCCACCTGAGCCACGATCTCGTTCATGTTGGTCTCCAGCACCATGCCGCCCATCACCACCTCCTGCAGGATGTAGTGCACCTGCGGACGGAGCGGGAGCGACCATGAGGGGCAGTGGCGGGAACCTGGGCTCAACTGGGTCTCACCTTGTCCATGTGGAAGATCAGGTCCAGCTCACACACGTTCTCGAAGCACTTATCCAGCGTCTCCACGAACACCTGAGGAAGAGGAGGCCTGGTGAACGTTTCCCTCTCCACAGCCTGCAGTGAGAGGCGGGCTTCAGCAAACACCACGGATTGCCAGCGCCCCCGTGTGGCCGACAAGAAGTAGTGGCGCTGCAGATCTACAACCTGCTTTCACCGGGTCCTCCTGGTCTCTCAGAGCTGCTTCACAGAAGAGACTAGAGACAGACCTTCAGCTTCAGACTCACTACCACCTGATGCCCGCGAGGTGGCGCTGTGCCCACTCATTTGATAAAGACATATGTCTCGCATACAGGTGAGGCTAAAGGAAGGAAGGAAGGAAGGAAGGGATCTGTTCGCCGATGGCTCCACCTGCACCTCCCGGCTCTGCTTCAGCTGACCTGGATGAGGTCCAGAATCCCCAGCTCGCTCTCCGACGAGTCCACACAGAAGACGAAGTAGAGCGTGGCATAGTGTCGGTAGATCAGCTTGTAGTCCGAGCCGCCGATCAGGCTGCAAGAGGAAGACGACAGGTCACGTTTGAAGCCGCCTCCGTCCTCGCGCCGTCCACATCAGGTGACTAGACAGAAGCGGAGTACCAGGAGTAGCCCCGCCCCCAGCCGACCCGTTTCCCATCACACCCGCTCAACACAAGCCTTGGTGTCCAGAGCTGTCCAACAGTCCTGTGCAGCTCCTTCATTCACGACCCAAAGCAACGCGGTCTTCCACCCGAGCTTCTGCCTCAGCAGCTCAGGCCGAGGAGCATGATGAGAAGCAGCCCAGCCTGAGCTGGACCTGCTGCCTCGCCTGCACAACTCTGCCCTGAGGCAGCACTTCCTCTCACCTTCCTCCTTCCAGGAAGTTGCAGACGTTGTCGTCTCTTTTGGACACCAAGTGAAAGGTCTCCCGGATGATCTGCTGCTGCATGTCCTCCGCCTGCACCACAGACACACAGACAGGTCAGTCAGCGGCTGCGTGACCGCGCCGAGCTCCTCGCACCATCACCAGACACGCGTGTGGCGTGACCATCAGACAGCTGACACGCTGCCCCCTCCACCTGCGCCACAGCACGGACAGTGAGACGTCAGAATCCCACGACATTTCCATCCTCCGTACGCGACTCATATGGCAGAATTGACACCCAAATCGACCTTACCTGACCACACCTGCAACGCGCAGCTCAACCGAGAGCAGTAGGTGGCGCTCTGGTTCAATAGCCAGGCTGGCGCGTGGTTCTTGTGCAGCCGATTCTAGTTTCAGAGAACACACTCGCGTGTTTCACCATGGGCCCGGGCCCCGGACCGAACATCGCTCCCGGTCCAGCCACAAATACTCACGAAATACTGGTAGAAGCGGATCAGCCGAGGCTTCCCGTGGTTGTTGAAGATTAAAATCGCTTTGATCATTTTCGATCGGTTGCTCCCGCGGTAGATCCCGATGAAAATCTGACTCACAACAACCAGACACTTTAGATTGACGTTAGCTTCGTGCTAAAAGTCGGTCAGAGCCGCTAACTGGCCACATCCGGTCTGATACCAAGGTCCCCCGGAAACAAGACTGGAAACGTTGGTTCCGACCGACCTTTCGTTCATCTACTCTTTTGCGTTTACGATAAAAAAAAAAAAAAAAAAAAAAAAAAAAAAAGAGTTGAGTCAGTAAACGTTGTTCACATTAATGTTCGTATTTTTACCCTTTCATGAGATTGTGTGGACTCCCCCCCCCCCCCCAAACACGGCTGGACCAGGCCAGACGGAGCTCTTCCTCCTACTCTGTCTGTCCCACTGTGGCATGCGAATGAAGGCCACCCCTCCCATCATGGCAGCGAGCTGCTTTGCTGTGGGTGGGTGGGTGGGTGCAGGAAGCTTCCTTCAGGACGGGCTCCTGGAGCCCTTCCCCATCAGACCAGATGACGTCCGCCATCATGAAAACCTCCTTCCTGTTGTGCTGTCAGACCTCCTTGAAGCCACCTGCCAGACCCTCTACTGTGGCCCACTTGTTCTCCTGCGCAGCCACCGTGGACAACCGACAGAGGCTCATTAGCATGTGTGACCCGCCGGTGGTAAACAGGCTTATTTCCGCATGAGTGCAGCGTGAGAATGGCTTCCGCCAGGACAGTCGTGGTAGGTGGGCTCGCCGGCCGCCGTCATGCAGACCTTCACCGGCCCTTAACAAATGCAAGTGGACAAGCGCAGCATTCTCTGGCACAAGCGGGTCCTGTTGGTACAGTGACCACTTGTTGGAGGGTGACTCGCTGTCTTGGGTGGCCCGTCATATTTGCTTCATTTTTAGGGCGCTTCCTTCTCTCCGTGCTAATTGTTGGTCCCGCACCGCTGCCAAGACTGAGGTCATGTGAGCGGGAGGCTGCTCTCGGGCGCTCTGCTCGCCGGAGTGATGAAAGCGGGCCGTAATTACCGAGACAATTGGAAATGTCAGGGGTGGGGACGCTTTTGTTTAGCATCTCTGTCACTCCACTCTTCACCAGGCTCTGGACTTCCAGAGGACAGTCCAGATACAAGGCCCTCTGATATATATATACATATATATATATATACATATCAGTGCTTCTTCATCCGTCTGCCTCCTGCGCCTCCCTGCTCGCGTGTCACGCTTCCTCCACCGGTCCAAGTCAGGGCCGGGCAATTGCATTGTGCACTGGATACAAACCAAGAGACAGAAGGTTATACAGGAGGAAAACGTAAAGAACACAATACACATAACGGCAGTAAATACGAGCACACGTTACGAGTCAGACTAATAAATTCAAGCATTTCCAGATGTTTGCTGTCGCATCTCCTCCACACTGCCACGAGCACCTGCCCACCCTCTGCCTCGAGTGTCTCTGAGCCATCACAGCAGCCCTCACTACAGATCCCTGTCTGGTCAGCAAACATCATGGTCCACACCCTCTGACTGGATGCGACCCTCCCTCTGCTGTGGTAGACATGCTTGACTCTCGTCACTTTCTAGTCTCTACTGACGACCTCAGCAGCTCCTCTTCCATCTCCAAATGCAAGTTTAGTGCTTCAACGCAGCAATGCTTCGGTGCGAGCCGGCCAAACCCCTGGTGACCTGGACTGACCGTGAGGTTGTGAGAGGGGAGACCGAGAGGCAGGGCGCACTCTGGCTCGCCTGTCACCTGCAGTGGCCCTGACACCGAGGGAGACTTGGCTTCAGTCAGACGACGATGAAGACACTCAGGAGCAGCAAAACAATCCGGATCCGGGATCCGTTTTCCTCGTTTTCTTCTGGCCGTGTCTCGAGGAGCCGGAGGAGAGACGAAGACAGAGGTCTCACTCTGTGGCGGCGTGACACGACAGAAAGGACGGAGGTGACGGGAGGTCAACGTGACGAAGCGCAGCCGGTCAGAGCTGCTCATTCAAAGCTAGAAGCTATAGCGGAGAAACCAGGCCACAGATGAGCGCTGGGGCGGAGGAGGAGGAGGAGGATGGCTTTGCCTGCTTCCGCTGCTGCCGGTCCGCGTGGCTGCTCGCGGTGACTTGTGCCAATATGGAGCTCATATCAAAGACCAAGCGATCGGTCGTCATGGCAACCGTTTTCCTCGCTTGGCCTTGATGGAGATGCGGCGCGAGTGAGCGCTCCTCCCACTCGGAGACGATCTGTGCGCGCGGCGCTGTGTTTACCGGGATCACAAGTGACGCGACGCCCGCGAGCATCCACCGAGCCTCCAGACTTCAGCCACGGACGCGGCGGCCCACAAGCGGCGGCGGCAGCAGCGCCCGACAGAAGCGGCGTCTGCCAGCGGAACCGAGCGGGAGCCACGTGCGCGCTGCGAGGCTGCTCCCCACACACCTGACGCCGCTTCGGCCTCGGCGACACCTGCACTCCGGCTGCGGCCGCGGACATGGAGCCGCTCGGCGCCTCCGTCGGGACCGAAGACGCCAGGAGTGGACTCCTCTCGGCGAGGGAGGCGGAGCGGTGAAGCCCTCGGAACGGACTCTCTTCCAGCTCCGTCTGGTGCCGTTAGCCGGCCTGCGGCTAAAGCTGCTGCTGCCCTGAACGCGTCTCCACAGGCGAGGAGCGCGAGCTCAGCGGTGGTCTTCCCGGAGGTTCGGGGTCCTGCTGCTCCCGCGATGAGGACGGCACGGAGGAGGAGCAGCTTGACCTTGTCCTGGGTTCTGGTGCTGGCGGTGTCGTCCTGTCTGCCCGGCGCCGCAGAGAGTAAGTCTGGAGCCCGGTGTCCCTCCATCACCGCTTCGCTCTGCTCCCGCCTGGCCCTTTCACTCGCTTCCCATCATGCACATGGTTCGTGATCGACTCCGCGGGTTCTTCTTCTTCCACTCTCCCGTCCTCCTCCTCCTCCTCCTCCTCCTCTCCCGTCCTTCTCTCTGTCGGGGAGGAATGCTTGGTCTGGCTCCAGGGTCATGTCCGCAGGTGTCGGTTGGTCTTCCTGTTGTGTTGAGCGGTGCCAGCATCATCCACCTGGACTGATGACTGATCACTCATGAAGCCTGTGACTCCTGAGGCAGTGAGGAGCTCCACCTCAGAGTCACAGTCCAGCAGAGAAGCTGCACTCACTGGGCTCCGAGTCCACCCCTGACGCCTCCATGGTGTCACAAGACTTTCAACTGTCCACAGAGGGAAGTGGCTTTCCAACAGCAGACCCCCCAGCAGAGACTGCACTGGACCTCACAGTGAGTCCCGCAGTGACAGGAGCCTGATACAGGAGCGGCGGTACGCTGTGGCGTGACGTGGTGAACGTGGCGATGAAGTGTCACACTGCTGTGGGGCCGTGATGCTGGGTGGCTGCCCTGCTGCAGGTGTGTTGTGTCCTCAAAGCCGTGTGTGTGTGTGTGTGTGTGTGTGTGTGTGCGTCTCAAGTCTTGTGGGGATGTTTTGGAGTCTGGCCGTGTCAGTGAGAGTCCGTCTGTGTAGCGCTCCCCTGACAGCCCAAGGTCGTGTCCCACCTGGAACACTCCAACTCAAAGAAGCCAGTCACCACGCAGGAGAAGAGGCCGGGAGCCGTGGGCCTCCTCTGTCAGTGCAGCGCTGAGGTCGTCCTGTAGAGCGGAGCAGACGTCAGCGGGAGCCATTTCTCCTCTGTGGCTAAACAAACCTGCAGCTCTGCCGTCACATGTAAGGGAGCAGAACCACCTGACAGCTCAGGTCCAAGCGTCTTCACGCTGGCTCGGACGTGGGTGAGAACCTCGGGCCCCTTCAGGAGGACTCGTCTCAGCCCTGTGGTCTCCTGGTGACGGTCGCACGTGTCGCCTCATGCTCATAGTCTCTGAGGTCAGGAGGCCGTTTCCAGACTTGGACCAGGTCAACGTGATTGCCTTGGGACTGGAGTGCGGGGGTGGTGCAGCGCTCACCGCGTCACCCGCCCGGCGTCTGAAGACCGTCATCAGTTGGCGGTGGGTTCAGCCGACACCTGCCTGTGCTTGATTGGCTGGAACTAACAGCCCCTGCGGGTCAGGTCCTCCACCTTGGTCCGGCCCAAACTGAGCTTGGCGGGTGTGAAACTGGGTGTGTAGAGCGGCGCCCTGAGCAGCTGAACCCTCGGACTCCAGCTGCAGGACCGTGGTGTGGTGTCATTTGTGTTCACACGCGAGAGGCAGTTTTCCATTCCTCCAGTCGCGCTGTCAACGGCTCTCTGATTCGTAGGTTCTGGACACAACATGTTGGGGGACGCAGGGTTGAAGCAGGTCCTGGGTTTTAAAATAGAACCAGCCAAAGTACATTTGCTAGCAAAACAGACCGGCTCCTGTTGGGCCGGGAAGAGTGAGGGGCCTGTGAGCGGCGTGTTCCGGCTCTGACTGTGGTGCAGAACAAACCCGGGAGCAGCCGAGAGGTTCCCCGTCCAAGTCCTGCATTTATTCTCACTGGGGTGTGAAGCCGTCTGAAGGTTCCTTGTGTGGCGGCGAGGCTCTCTGCATTCCTGCAGGTCGGCTGGATCCGAACAGGGCAGATGGCCGGGGTCAGCAAGGTCCGGCGGCACCGCTGCAGAACACACTTCTTCTCCCCTGTCAGGCCCCCTGCTGGTGCTCTGTAGCGCGTGCGTGCGTGGGGAGTCGTTAGGCTGGACCCCACGAGGTTAAGCTTCAAACTAACAGTGTGATTCTAACTGGGTTCCAGTCTGGTGAGAGGCCGGGGAAAGGGTGATGGCCAGGAGAGGTCCCCACAAGGGCAGAAGAATGGAATGTGTGTGTGTGCGCGCGAGGTCATCCAGAGTGTGTGCGTGCGTGGAGCGTGGTGAGGGTCGGCTCCCATGAAGTGCTGAGCTCAGTGATGTAACTCAGGTGTGAGGTGGCTGACGTCCTGCTGACTCGGCGCCTCCTGAGCAAGTTCTTCTGCCGTGACTTTCTCAGGCTTGGTGCTGATCTGAATCTGACCTTTGACCTTTTGTTCAAGACCCAGGCGTCAACATTTTCCCTGGAAAGTGTGTGACTCTTGATCTTGCTGGAGGTGAAGACCGCGGCTTGTGTTAGCTAGCTAGCATGATACCTCGCTCGCCAGCAGAATTGAGTCATGGGCGGCTCTGTGACTCCGCCTCTCCCTGATGGAGCGTACGCGAGACGAACCTGACTCTGGCACCAGAACCGGAGTGCTGCGGTGCAGGTCGCTGTCACATGACCTCCAACGGTGAACGATGTCACCCGTCCATCAGTTATTGACCACGAGCCTCCATCTTCTTTCCAGGTTCTGGACTTGTTCACCTTGTTCTCCGTCACTCCTCTGGACTTGCAGCGTGGCTCAGCACTTTTCAGAGCTTTTGGCCCCAGAAACACGTGGTTCCCATGATGACACCACCCCTCACTCCTTCCGGGGCCCATGTATGCTTCTACACCTCCATG
Source organism: Synchiropus splendidus (assembly GCF_027744825.2). NCBI lineage: Eukaryota > Metazoa > Chordata > Actinopteri > Syngnathiformes > Callionymidae > Synchiropus > Synchiropus splendidus. The sequence continues at coordinate 34,404,853 of NC_071338.1, forward strand.
CGTTGTTTACACTGGTATGGCTGTTCACCACTGTGTCCACCGGGGGGAGCAGCTCACAGTCAAAGTTGACGACAGTAACAAACTCCAAAGCAACATGGTGACTGTGGCGATCATGTCGCTGTCGCACAAGAGAGGATATGAAGGCAGCGTTGTAGGAGGCGGTGGTCACCACTGGAGGACGGAGAGTTTCCGCCATTGTAATGTCTTCTTTGTGCCTCATTAGAGCGACGTATCGGGCGGGAGCAGCAACACTGCCCCCGCGGTTTCCAGTGGTACTGCACTGTCCGTGTCCCTAAGCTTTATGGAAACTCGCAGAAATATGGTGGAAATGAAGGCGGAGCATGGACAGAAGGATCCGCACATGATGTTGAGTGTAAACGGGTCTTCAGAAGTAACAGATTTGTGTGGTGTCACTGGCCGCGTTCTGTCCGCTTTATGTTGGGGCAGCCACACCGACGTGCGCCAGGTGCTCTGTGTCTACTGTGCCCACAGCTCTGGCTCTCCTGACACTGACTCGAGAGGGCACGCTCTCACCAACCATGGTGGCCCACATCGCTGCCGGCAGGAGCTCCAACTGCAGAGTCACAGCGAGTCTGACGCTAAGGTTTCGCTCATCTCTGCTCTCTCTCCTCCAGTCTGCGGCCCGAGCATCGACATCGGCAATGACATCAGTGAATTCCGGCGTCTGGAGAACTGCACAGTGGTGGAGGGCTACCTGCAGATCCTCCTCATCGGAGACAAGAACAGCAACGCCATCAACCAGGAGATCTTCCGCACCCTCAGCTTTCCCAAGCTCACCATGGTCACCGACTACGTGCTGCTGTTCCGAGTGTCTGGCTTGGACAGCCTCAGCACGCTCTTTCCAAACCTGGCCGTCATCCGGGGGCGAAACCTCTTCTACAACTACGCCCTGGTCATCTTCGAGATGACCAGCCTGAAGGACGTCGGCCTGCACAGCCTGAGGAACATCACCCGAGGAGCCATCCGGATCGAGAAGAACCCCGAGCTCTGCTATCTGGACTCAATCGACTGGTCGCTCATCATGGACGCAGAGTTCAACAACTTCATCGCCGGGAACAAGCAGTCGGAGGAGTGCAGCGACGTCTGCCCAGGAATCATGGAGAACCGCCCCCAGTGCCGGAAGACCATGTTCAACAACAACTACGGCTATCGCTGCTGGAACTCCAACCACTGCCAGAAAGGTGAGTCCACCGCGACCCCTCTGCTCCAACTGTCAGATCTATGAGCAGCTGAGCCGTTGGTGTCGGTTTCACCTGCACCTTCGGCAAACCACGACCAACCACGACCAGGTGACTTGGGAGTTCAATGACATAAGGCCCGCTGTTGTCCAGTGTTTGAGGAGGGTTCTGGAACCCAGTTAGAATCACCCAGTTAATTTGAAGTTTCATCCTGAAATTGAGGCTTGGACCTTTGGTGTCTGGTCCCTAGAAAGGCATCAGGTCCTCACAAGGAGGTGTTTTGTCAAGAATTGATCCCCACAAGTCAGGATCAACCAGTCTCTCTCTCTCTCACAAACACACGCTAGCTGGGTTTTCCAAGACTTGAAGTCAAACTAGATGTGGGTGATGGTGTTCTGAGCGTGTCTCCCTGCTGTTCTCTGCCCGGGTTATTTTGGGGTGGAAGTGCGTGTGTTTACATTGGCGATATTTAGATTTCCAAGGCTGGCGAGCTCCACTTATCACACTGCTGATACCACTGTCTGCCTGGAGCTGGATGACGTCATGACTGGGCCCGTCTCCCGGCGGACCGACCTGCCGCTCACTCCCTCACAGGCTCCTTCCTGACTCAGTTTGTGCTCCGCCTCTCTTGCTTGCGAGGTCAGGCGAGTCCTTCACGCCGATGTTTACAGCGTTCAGATGGCTGTCGCGCCGCGCTCCATGTGTTTTGGCTGACTGAGCGCGAGCGGCTGTTTCCCTGGAGACGGGCGTGGATCTGCAGACTCGGCGTGTTGATGCTTTCTCTCTTGCGACAAGAAGCCGGCGCACACACCTGCAAACAGATACACGTGTGTAAAAATGTGACGTCTCACTCAGGTGGGTGAACCACCATAATCAGTCAGCCCACTGAGCCACCGTGTCCAGTCTCTTCTCATGCGGTGACACTACGGACGGGCCATAAATTATGGTACACCATATCCCGCCATTAAACACAACCTCCACGATGACAACTCTGCATCTCAGGGTGAACACGCGGATCATGACACTGGTGGACTCTGACTCTCTGGATCCCTGTTTCTTTGATGAGATGGAGTGGTCCTCACAGGTTCTCTGAGGCGCTCCTCTGCCTTGGTTCACATCAACACATGCAGCTCTCCCGCTGCCAAGGTGACAACACTTGGATATTGGCGGCGGCGGCGTCCTCTTCCGCGTCCCCATGAGGCTTCACTGATGGAGGACACACTCTCACAGGCAGCGCTAATGCTAGGAGCCGCCATCAGTTAGGGACCATCAACAAATTCTAAAGCCTCAAAGTCTGAGTGACAGCTTCAATAAGGCCATGGAGAACAAGCATTTTAGGAGAGAGAGAATTGTGAGGAGGTTTTTCATCACACAAGACAAAGGACCAACAGTTTGGATCATGATCTGGAGAATAGACTCTGACTCCATGATCATTTCTTCACCTGATGGTTTCTCTTGTTTCTTCAGCAGCATCTAGGAACTGTGTCCAGACTGCTCCATAGTTCAAGTCAACTGTTCAGAGACATGAGCTACAGCAGACAGACAGACTGCTCAATACGTTTCATCATGAAACAGTTTGAAGAGAGACTGTAGCGTGTCAGGCCGCTCGTCCAACACACGCCACCGAGCCGTGCAGGGTTTGTGTGTTATCATAGAAAATACGTTTGTTCATGCTCCATCGTTAAGTGGGTGGTTGCTTTAGTCTGAAAATGTTGTTGACAATAATATGGTTTAGAATTTGTATTGTGGTGGTGACAGGCCTGGTGTGGAGGGTGGGGATTGTCAGGAGGTGGACTGGCGCTGACCCTGCTGACCTCTGACAGAACCACTTCAGCAGCGCTGCTGGGAAGTTCCAGCTGTGGCCCACTTCATTAGCTGCGCTAGTTTGATGCGCGGCGAGGGTCTGCTCCGCCTCCTCCGCTGTCCCTCCCAACATCCAAGCCACTGGCCTGCCACCCGCCACTCTCTCCAGTGGAGCTGATGAGCCCGTCACTCGCGGGCCGACCCCCTGTGACCGAGGCTTGTAATTACAGGGCTACTTTTAGTCCCCAGTCACACCCACCGCTGGAATCTTTGGAAGAGAACATTGCTGGTTTGGTGGTGCCGAGCTGCCAGCTGCAGTTTCGTGGCTTTTAATTGGGTTCTGTGAGTGCTGTCAGGCAGGATGAGCCGGGGCAGAGCGCTGAGTCCAGGCCTTGTTTCCGAGGTGCAGAGTCAGAACACTGACGGAAGCTGGAGTCTGGATGTTGTGTGGACGCTTGATGTCTTTGGTTCCTCCTCAGCTGTGCGTCCGGAGGAAGGGAGGGAGAGAGGGAGGGAAGGAAGAGAGGGAGGGAAGGAAGAGAGGGAGGGAAGGAAGAGAGGGAGGGAGGGAAGGAGGAGAGGGGGGGAGGAGAGGTATGGATGGAGAGAGGGAAGAAGGGAGGGAGGGAGGAGAGAGAGAGAGGGAGGGAAGGAAGAGAGGGAGGGAGGGAGGGAGGAGAGGGATGGATGGAGGGAGGGAAGGGAGGGAGGGAGGAGAGGGAGGGATGGAGGGAGGGAAGGAAGGGAGGGAGGGAGGAGAGGGATGGATGGAGGGAGGGAGGGAGGGAAGGAGGAAAGGAAGGGAGGGAGGGAAAGGAGGGAGGGAGGAGAGGGATGGATGGATGGAGGGAGGGAAGGAAGAGAGGGAGGGAGGAGAGGGATGATGGAGGGAGGGATGGATGGATGGAGGGAGGGAGGGAGGGAAGGAAGGGAGGGAGGGAGGAGAGGGAGGGATGGAGGGAGGGAGGGAAGGAAGAGAGAGAGGGAGGGAGGGAGAGAGAGAGGGAGGGAGGGAGGGAAGGGAGGGAGGAGAGGGATGGATGGAGGGAGGGATGGATGGATGGAGGGAGGGAGGGAGGGAAGGAAGAGAGGGAGGGAGGAGAGGGAGGGATGGAGGGAGGGAGGGAAGGAAGAGAGAGAGGGAGGGAGGGAGGGAGGGAGAGAGAGAGAGAGAGAGAGAGGGAGGAGAGGGAGGGAGGGAGGGAAGGAAGGAAGAGAGGGAGGGAGGGAGGAGAGGGAGGGAGGAGAGGGAGGGATGGAGGGAGGGAAGGAGGAGAGGGATGGATGGAGGGAGGGAAGGAAGGGAGGGAGGGAGGAGAGGGAAGGAAGGGAGGGAAGAGAGGGAGGGAGGGAGGAGAGGGAGGGAAGGAAGGAAGGGAGGGAGGAGAGGGAAGGAAGGGAGGGGAGGGAGGGAAGGAAGAGAGGGAGGGAAGGAAAGGAGGTGAGGGGGGAGGAGAGGGAGGGAGTGTGAGGCTGCGCACACTGAGGTGAGGTTCCTCAAGGCTGTTGTCTGGTGCTATCAGTCATGTGACCCAGAATCCTTTTGGTGGAAACCACAAGTCGTTTTGGAGGCGCCGCCGTGTCATGACCGGATGGCCTTAGTTGGAGCTCCTGTTCTGAGATGGAATGTTCCTCCGTCTGGTTGGAATCCGGCGGGTGATGTTCATCTGTGGAATCTGGAGCCTGATAAGGTTGTTTGGCCTCGGTGCTCCTCAGGGACGGCCTGTCCTCTGTGAAGCCAGAGCGTCCGGGGACATGTGAGGTCGTGGGGGCAGCCGCAGCCGAGCGACTCGCAGTAGAGGACTCGCGGCACATCTGGAGTGACAGAAGTCTCCCGCGCTGTCGGGTCCACGTCCCTGCCACAGCAAGCCGCGTGCTGCTGGTGCGTGGAGCCAAGCTTCTGCCGCGGCGCGTCATTCCCAGGTCTGAGCCTTCAGCAGGGTCAGGTCCAGGTTCTCCTCAGAGCAGCCGTGAGCTCGTCTGGCTGGAGCTGTCCCGAACGGCCCGCGGTGACGTGCGGTCTCGGCCCGCTGCGTCGGGATGAAAGAGCGTGAATGAAGTCGGTGAAAGGAGAAGTGGCCCGCTGCTCCTCTAAAGAGCCGTCTCTGACTGGCCAAACGGGAACAAGGCGGCTCTGTTCCCGCAGGAAACCATCATGTCAGCCATATTGTCCTCCTGTGCATCAACACGTCGTGGCTCTGCTGCCATGGCGCCGGCTCAGTGGGGACCTCTGTCCTCGCACGACCCGGGACATTGCTATTCTGTCCCCGACTGTACTGAAAGAGTGGCAGTGTGGCGGGTCACGCGGCACTGTCCCGACCTCGGTGAGGCACCGCTCTGGTCAAGGTGGCGCAGGTGAGCGTGAGCCCTGACCAGCCGCTCGGCAGCAAGTGTGTGTGAGACATCACCAACAGGACTGCATCCACCTCTGAGCAAGGCGTGACGCCCCCTAGTGGCCGTGGCGCTGCTGGGTCCTCTCAAAGATGGTCCAGGTGTTGGGAGTAAATCAGAGTGCTTCACCGTTGGAACTGCTCCTGGGGCTCACAGAACCCCGTCCTCCACCGTGCCCTGGGGTGTCGTCATGTCGCGCGACAGAACCCTGAGCCCCGACGCAGTCTGCCGCCAGTTTTGTCCAGAGTCTCAGTGGAGCGGTCACCTGACCTGTGCCCACGGCTGTCCTTGGTCTCTCTCCCCCAGAGTGTCCAGAGAGGTGTAAGAAGCGCGCCTGCACGGCGGCGGGCGAGTGCTGCCACCCTCAGTGTCTGGGCAGCTGCACGGCGCCGGCCAACGACAGCGCCTGCTCCGCCTGCGTGCATTACAACCACCAGGGGCGCTGTGTGAAGAACTGCCCGCGCGGCACCTACCGCTTCGAGGGCTGGCGCTGCGTCAGTGCCGAGGTCTGCTCCAAGGTCCACCTGCCCGGCAGCTTCATCATCCACGGCGGCGAGTGCATGTCCGAGTGCCCGCCGGGCTACACGCGCGTCTCTCCGGACAGGTGGGTCCTGGCCTCGCCCGAGGTCGCCGTGACGGCAGCCTCTCACATCTGCCGTCTCATCCGCAGCCTGTTCTGCAAAGCCTGCGACGGCCTGTGTGACAAGGTGTGCGAGGAGAAGGTGGTGGACTCCATGGACGCCGCGCAGTCGCTGAAGGGCTGCACCGTCATCAAGGGCAACCTGCACATCAACATCCGCAGAGGCCGTGAGTGCTGAGCCCGGGAGCCGCCGCGCCGCTGGCCCTCATCCGTCTGTGCCTGTGTCTCCGCCCAGACAACATGGTGGCCGAGCTGGAGAGCTTCACCGGTCTGATCCAGAGAGTGACCGGCTACGTCCGGATCCGCCGCTCTCACACGCTGAGCTCGCTGGCCTTCCTGCGCAGCCTCCGCACCATCGATGGAGAGCAGCTTCTGGACGAGTGAGTTGGCAGTCACCGCCCTCCTCATCACCATCATCATCGTCATCATGTCATCTTCTTCATCATCATCATCACCATCATCATCATCATCATCATCATCACGTCATCTTCTTCATCATCATCATCACCACCATCACATCATCTTCTTCATCGTCATCATCACGTCATCTTCTTCATCATCATCTTCACCATCATCACCATCATCCTCATTATCACCATCTTCATCATCACCATCATCATCATCATCAACACCACCATCATCATCATCATCATCATCATTTTCTTCACCGCCACCACCACCATCATCATCATCATCATCATCATCTTCACCACCACCACCATCATCATCATCGCCACCATCCACCTCACCGCAGTGAGCTGAATCTGAAGATGATGATGATGATGATGATGAAGATGTTGATGATGAAGATGGTGATAATGAGGATGATGGTGATGATGATGATGATGCTGATGATGATGATGATGATGATGAAGATGAAGATGATGAAGCTGGTGAAGATGAATCTGAAGATGATGATGATGATGATGATGAAGATGTTAATGATGAAGATGGTGATAATGAGGATGATGGTGATGATGATGATGATGCTGATGATGATGAAGATGATGAAGCTGGTGAAGATGAATCTGAAGATGATGATGATGATGATGATGAAGATGTTAATGATGAAGATGGTGATAATGAGGATGATGGTGATGATGATGATGATGCTGATGATGATGAAGATGATGAAGCTGGTGAAGATGATGATGAAGATGATGAAGATGATGATGGTGATGATGAGGATGATGATGTGGTCTCCCGCCCTCTGACCTGGCTGTGAAACCCCCCCACGCCCCCACATCCCCTCTGCTCCTGCCGCAGCACCTACGCCTTCTCAGCCTTTGACAACCAGCAGCTGCAGTACCTATGGGACTGGAGGCACCACAACCTCACCATCAACAAGGGCAAGCTGTTCTTCCGGGCCAACCCCAAACTCTGCATGTCGGAGATCCACAAGATGTGGCAGAAGACGGGGATCGGGGGCCAGTTTGAGGAGAGCGACTTCAGGAACAATGGCGACCGAGCCAGCTGTGAGTGAGGAGGTGAGGTGGTGGCCAACTGGCGGAGCTGCGCTCACGCCGCCCTGTCTCGCAGGTGAAAGCACCATTCTCCAGTTCAAGTCCAACAGCACCAGCAGCAGCCGGATCAAGCTGACGTGGGAGCGCTACCGACCCCACGACTTCAGAGACCTCATCAGCTTCATCGTCTACTACAAGGAGGCGTAAGCTCCAGACCTCGCTCTCGCCCTCGCCCGTGTGCGCCGGCGCTGTTGTGACCCGACTCCTCCGCCCCACAGTCCTCACCAGAACATCACTGAGTTCGAGGGTCAGGACGGCTGCGGCTCCAACAGCTGGAACATGGTGGACGTGGAGCTGCGGCAGGACAAGGACCTGGACCCCGGAGTCCTGCTGTCGAACCTGAAGCCCTGGACCCAGTACGCCGTCTTCGTCAAGGCCATCACTCTGGCGGTGGATGACAAGCACACGCCCAGCGCCAAGAGCAAGGTGGTCTACATCCGGACCAGTCCGGCAGGTAGGTCCGGCTCGGAGCCCAGGCTGGAGAAGGCTCCGCGTCTCCCGCTCATCTGTCTCCTCTAGCGCCCTCTATGCCTCTGGATGTGCGAGCGTACTCCAACTCCACCACGCAGCTGGTGGTGCGCTGGTCGGCGCCCACGTCGCCCAACGGGAACCAGACCTACTACCTGGTCCGCTGGCAGCAGCAGGCTGAGGACCGCGAGCTGTACCAGCACAACTACTGCTCCAAAGGTATCCGGACCTCTGACTCGGCCCAGGCCAGATGCCCAGCACGTCTCTGTCCCGACAGACCTGAAGATCCCGATCCGAGTGGCTGCCGTCGGAGTGGGAGACCCGGAGGAAGACACCAGCCCGACCAAACCGGACCCAGACGAGGCCGACAAGGGTCCCTGCTGCCCGTGTCCCAAGTCTGTGGAGGACCTGGAGGCCGAGGCCGCCGACGCCTCCTACAGGAAAGTCTTTGAGAACTTCCTGCACAACTCCATCTTCACGCCGCGGTGAGTGACGTGTGGAGAGCGGAAGGGTGAGGACCGAGGTGGGAACAGTCACCATCCAGTCTGGCAGGGGCTTCTCGCAGGAATGAATCTGTCATCAAAATGATGAGACCTTCGGCGAACGTGATGTGAAAACAGGAACTTTTAATCTTCTTAATTCGGGCACCTTTGTATGTCCCTCTTCAAGAAGGCAAACAATAGAAAAACCTTGCTGAATGCAGCAGCCATTTTGACAAAAGGACACGACTGAAAAGCGCTTAAGTCCAGGTGAGTCCCTGCTGTGTCGGTGAAATATTGACACAGTGTCGCGGGACTCTGAGAGAGACAGAGAGCACTGCAGTGATCAAAGTTTCCTCTCCAGAAGTTTTCAACAGACTCCAAAGCGACAGCTGAGAAAGGCAGCTCATCAGGCTCGGTGAAGTGACTCGTTCTTCCTTAGCTTACTGTTCCAAATGTCACGCTGGGAACGGCGGGTGTTGCTCAGCGTCGGCTGCGCTGGCGGCTGCGCTGGCGGCTGCGCTGGCGGCTGCGCTGGCGGCTGCGCTGGCGGCTGCGCTGGCGGCTGCGCTGGCGGCTGCGGAGGAACCAGCGCTCTCGCTGTCATGAGCCCAGAAAACTCTCCGTGCTCCGTCAAGTTTCATTTAAAGGCGCTTCCCTGCGCAGCATTGTCCACAGCAGACGTGCTGCTGCTGAGCGAGCAGCCAGGAGCGGACGCATCACCAGCAGCGGGGCTTCACCAGAGCGCGGCTGTCGCACCTGATCAGTGGTGCAGTGACACCCATCAGGATGATATCGGCCGATCATGATCGGAGCATCACTGGTTTCTCCAACAGGTCGACTGCTTTCAATGAGTTTCACTTTAGCTCTTATTAGTTCTGGTCATTTGTTGTGGAGTGAAATCGCTCCAGAAAGAGACTCCATCTAACGGTCAGCTCGCACTGGTCATCGTCGACGGGTCGCCACAAGTCACCGACTCGACACGCGGCACCTGCTGACGTGAAACCAGCCCGGATCACCTGAACATGCCGCAACGATGGAACGTCTGGCTGCCATTTTAGTTTGTTTGTAAACGCACCGTGCCGTTCTATGAAAAGCGTGGTGATCAACAAGTCTCGCTTTCGTGACCTCTCTTGACCTTGGTGATGACCAGCCGATCCGTGAGGCATATCGGACGTGAACATGCACTCAAGTCTTCTTTCTCGCTTTAAGGCCACCGGACCGTCGGCGCCGCGACGTCTTTGGCGTGGCCAACTCCACTCGTGGTGAACGGGACCGTTTCCACGGCAACAGCAGCGCCGCCCCTCCGCTGGTGCCGACCAACAGCAGCTCCGTGCCCCCGCCGCGAGCGGACCGCGAGTACGAGTTCGTGGAGCAGGCGGTGACGGAGAGAGAGCTGCAGATCTCCGGCCTGCAGCCCTTCACCGTCTACCGCATCGACGTCCACGCCTGCAACAGCCAGGTCCAGCGCTGCAGCGCCGCCGAGTTCGTCTTCTCCAGAACCAAGCCTGCAGGTGAGGAGTCCGCCGGGCCTGGCTGAGCGGCCCGAGTCATGATCACGATCTCTTGCTCTGCTTCTCAGAAAAGGCCGACAACATTCCGGGGCCGGTGACCTGGGAGGGTCACGAGGACTGGGTCTTTCTGCGCTGGCCGGCTCCGGCGCGACCGAACGGTCTCATCCTCATGTACGAGATCAAGTTTCAACTGGCCGCTGAGGTGTGTGGAGGTGGGCCGCTCGCCCCCGCCGTGGTGAGCGTCTGACGTGTGGCCGTGCCTGTGTCTCAGACGGAGAAGCACGAGTGCGTCTCCAGTCAGACCTACCAGAGCCTTCGGGGCGTCCGCCTGTCCAACCTGAGCCCGGGGAACTACTCGGTCCGGATCAGAGCCACCTCGCTGGCCGGGAACGGCTCCTGGACTCGCAGCATGGAGCTCTACGTGGCTGAACGTGAGGACTGGCTCCGGCTGGAGGGGAGGAGTGAAGCTGACGCAGTGACCAGTCTCGGTCTCTCTGCAGGTTATGAAAACCTGGTCTACGCCCTGGTCCTGGTGCCGCTCATGCTCATCCTGATCGCCAGCGTCCTGCTGTCTCTGCTCTTCATGTTCAACAGGAAGAGGTGAGTCACATGGACTGCTTCCAACCCTCCTTCCTTCCATCCACCCTTCCTACATCTCCTTCCTTCCTTCCTAAATCTCTTTCCTTCATCTCCTTCATCCTTCCTCCCATCCTTCCTTCCATCCTTCTTTCACCACCTTCCATCCATCCATCCGTCATCTCCATCCTTCCTTCCATCTTTCCTTCCATCCGTCCTTCATCTCCTTCCATCCCTCCTTCCTTCACCACTTTCCTTCCGTCCTTCATCTCCTTCCATCCTTCCTTCCATCTTTCCTTCCATCCTTCATCTCCTCCCATACTTCCTTCCATCCTTCCTTCATCGCTTTCCTTCCTTCCTTCCTTCCTTCCATCCTTCCTTCCATCTTTCCTTCCATCCTTCTTTCACCACCTTCCTTCCATCCTTCCATCCATCCTTCATTTCCATTTATCCTCCCTTCCTTCCTTCCTTCCTACCTACATCTCCTTCCTTCCATCCTTCCTTCCATCCTGCTGTCACCACCTTCCTTCCATCCTTCTTTCACCACCTTCCTTCCATCCTTCCTTCATCTCTTTCCTTCCTTCCATCCTTCCTTCCTTCATCCTTCCTTCCATCCTTCATCTCCTTTTATCCTCCCTTCCTTCCTTCCTACCTACATCTCCTTCCTCCATCCTTCCTTCCATCTTTCCTTCCATCCTTCTTTCACCACCTTCCTTCCATCCTTCCTTCATCTCTTTCCTTCCTTCCATCCTCCCTTCCTTCCTTCCTACCTACAGCTCCTTCCTCCATACTTCCTTCCTTCCTTCCTTCCATCCTTCTTTCACCACCTTCCTCCCATCCTTCCTTCCTTCCTTCCTCCATCCTTCCTTCAGCACCTTCAGCAGCCAGACCTTGTGGTGTTTTGTGTGGCGCAGGAACAGCGACCGTCTTGGAAACGGCGTCTTGTACGCGTCGGTCAACCCCGAGTACTTCAGCGCGGCAGAGAGTGAGTGTGGAGGGGCGGCGCCGTGGTCTCGGCCGCGGATGACTCACGTGGCTTCCCTCCCTCCGTCTCAGTGTACGTGCCGGACGAGTGGGAGGTGCCTCGGGACAGGATCTCTCTGCTGCGGGAGCTGGGCCAGGGCTCCTTCGGGATGGTGTACGAGGGCGTGGCCAAGGGCGTGGTCAAGGACGAGGCCGAGACCCGGGTGGCGGTGAAGACGGTCAACGAGTCGGCCAGCATGAGGGAGCGGATCGAGTTCCTCAACGAGGCCTCGGTCATGAAGGAGTTCAACTGTCACCACGTGGTGCGTCCGGCCGGCTCAGGTGTGCGGGCGGCGCTGACGGGCCTCTGTTGGGTTGCAGGTGCGACTCCTGGGCGTGGTGTCTCAAGGTCAGCCCACGCTGGTCATCATGGAGCTGATGACTCGAGGGGACCTGAAGAGTTACCTGCGCTCCCTCAGACCTAAAGAGGTGAGGCGCCCGGCGCCTTGCCCCGCCTCCCCGCTCACCTGTCCGTCCGTCTGCAGCTGCAGGACCCGTCTCTCGCGCTGCCTCCGCTGAAGACCATGCTCCACATGACGGGTCAGATCGCCGACGGCATGTCCTACCTCCACGCCAACAAGTTCGTCCACCGAGACCTGGCGGCCCGGAACTGCATGGTGGCTGAGGACTTCACCGTCAAGATCGGAGGTCAGAGGCTCTTCTCCGCCGTCCTGATTGGCTGGCACGGATTGGCCCTTGCTTTCATGTGAGATGGCGCCAAAACCGGGGTCAGCTCTGACCCGTTTGCCGGGCCCTGCACGTGTCGGAGTTTTCAGAGTGACCACCGGGGGGCGCCGCTTGAGCTTCTCTGGTGTGACTGCTGTGCGCAGACTTCGGCATGACCCGAGACATCTACGAGACCGACTACTACCGCAAGGGCGGGAAGGGCCTCCTGCCCGTGCGCTGGATGTCGCCCGAGTCTCTGAAGGACGGCGTCTTCACCACCAACTCGGACGTCTGGTGAGTGGTGGCGCGCCACCGGGGTCCCTGGCGCCGGCCGCCTCCCTCACCGCCCTCTCGCCCGCCCAGGTCCTTCGGCGTGGTCCTGTGGGAGATCGCCACTCTGGCCGAGCAGCCGTACCAGGGCCTGTCCAACGAGCAGGTGCTGCGCTTCGTCATGGAGGGGGGGCTCCTGGAGAAGCCCCACAGCTGCCCCGACCTGCTGTGAGTGTGAAGCGCTTTGACCCTCCACCTGAGGCGCAACCTCGTGGGCCCCGCAGGGACAGTGCATGATCAGCCGCACGGATCATTCCTGGCTCCAGGTCACGTGACTGATGGTGTGTGTGTGTGTGAGCAGGTTCGAGCTGATGAGGCTGTGCTGGCAGTACAACCCCAAGATGCGTCCGTCCTTCGTGGACATCATCAGCAGCGTGAAGGAGGAGCTGGATCCCTCCTTCTGTGAGGTCAGTTTCTTCCACAGCGCCGACAACAAGGCGGCCGACACGCCGCCGGACCAGGATCAGACTCCGCCTTCTGCCAGCGCGGAGGCTGAGGGCGGCGCCCCGGACGAGCTGCCGCCGTACGCGCACATGAACGGTGGTGGCAAAAAGGAGCGCGCCATGCCCCTGCCCCGGTCCTCCGCCTGCTGACTGGACCTCCGCAGTCAGTCTCACGGGGCCAGGTGCGCCCACATGGACGCGGGGAGCTCCACCCGCCGCGAAGACGCACTTACCGGAGCCAGTGCCGCGACGGCACCGGACTCACTTTTGTACTTTTGTAGGCTCCGACACCTCCCCCGACATCATCGCGCCGACACCAGCCATCTCAGGTCAAGATGACGCGCCGCTTCTTTCCCACGCTCACCTGTCCAGGTCGAGTCGCCGGCTACCCAAGTTAGCAACATGCCAATGCTAAGGAGCCAGCTGCATCACCAGTTACTGTTGGTCCACTGAGGTGACAAGCTGTTAGCATCCGAGTGCACTGCGGTGGGAGGACGCGGCTCCGCGCCAGTGTTGCCGGTGTGTGCTCTGGGGTTCATCTACCTCAGTTCCACAAGTCAAGCGCCAGAGAGGAGCTGGGTTCTGCTGCAGGAGCGAGCCGTCCCTCCGTCTTCCTGTCCCGCCTGGTTGGACTTCTGTGTTGCTGGATCCCTCGTCATGAAGGAGGATGAATGTCTCTGCTTTGGGTTTTTTCTACACCGGTTCAGTTCAATAAAACGTTTGCAGACAATGTCACTGTCAACAGCAGCTCCGCTAGGTGTCACTCTTGCATGGCTTGGTCGAACCGGTGTCCTCGTCACGTGATCCTGGAGCGGGAAGGACTCTTGACCCGCCTGAGGCGGCTCCGGTCCGGAGCTCACAGGCCCGAAGAGCAGTGAGACGACATGGACACTAAAGGGCGCCACACAGGCGCGAGGCTTTAATGACAACAGTGACACAGCAGGGGGCAGTAGCGTTCAAGAGGATCGCATGACCGCGGGGGCGGAAACACTCGGTGGGTTAAGGACCAGAAGGCAGACGATGCAGAGGTCAAAGGTCAGGTCAGACGACCGAGAAGGTGATCCCGTGCCGGTGGAGCCGCTGGATCAGAGTGGTCCTGGCAAAGGCGGCTCCCGGGGTGAAGACGCCGCCCCTGCAGGGACGGAGCAGCGGGTCAGGAGCTCCGCATCAGAGGCGAGGGGTGCAGCTCACCTGGGCGGCAGGTCACGGGCCTCGTGGAGGAGGGTGAGCGCGGCCTGCACCATGATGATGGGCGTGGCCACGTAGCCGCACTCTGGTGGAGACAGAGAGTCGGTGAGGGACTCAGCTCAGCCTCGCGCTCCATCCGTCCGTCAGGTCTGCGGTCAGGAGCTTCCCCTCGCTCCAGCTCTTTGCAGTTTGTTTGGAAACAGACCGTGGCGCTTCACTTCGTCAAACCCTCGATTTTATCTCTATTTCAGCGACCGACACGGGTTGACAAGTCCAGCTTTGGTGAGCGGCCACTCACCTGGGCCCTGGACTGCCGTGCGGATGGTGGCGTCGGGCCCCCGGGCCCCGCCGGGCTCCCGGCCCTCGGCGTAGCCGCGGCCGTAGAAGTCGAGGCGGAAGGAGGAGGCCTCCATCTGCAGGCGCAGGTCAGAGGGGTCACACCGGGCCACCCGCCCCGGCCCGGACACCTACCTGCTTCCGGGTCGGCCCAGACTTGGTGAAGACTCCGAAGGAGAAGAGCTCCGGGTGCTGGGGGGAGGGGTCACATGAGGCAGGGTCAGTCGCCGCCCGAGGCCGCCCCCTGCAGGACTCACCTTGAGCAGCAGGCTCCGTCCCAAGCTGAACTGGACCAGCAGCCAGAAGATGGCGCCGGCCAACACCAGCTTGATCACGGCGCTGAAGCCGCCCACCCCGGCGTAGGCGGCGTACTGGACCTGCGGAGCCACAGCAGAACTTTCCGCAGCTGAGCGCACACTGAGGCGGCGAGAGGCGCCACTGACCGGAGTCTCCTGCCGCTGCTCCCACAGGAAGCGCTGCGTCCTCCTGACCACCGACGGGTCCGAGCCCATGAAGGGCACCGAGTACTGCTGGATCTCCGAGCTAAAGAACAAGGACCCTCTGGATCCCCGTCAGGTCCCGGGTCAGTCACAAAGGTCGACTCAAGCTCAGGTCCCAGTCCCGGTCACCTGCGCTTCAGCTTGCCGCCCACCACCGGCAGAGGTTTGGACTTGACCTTCCTGCGGAGCCTCTGGAGTCTGGCGCTGTCGGCGAAGCCGTGGACGGCCGACCGCCAGGTGCCGTCATGGATGCTGGCGCCCTGGAGAGGGCGAGACGGTGAGGCCAGGCGCGGACACCGGCGGAGGAGCGCACGGTCACTCACGTGGGGGCCGGCCCGGACCGTCAGGAAGCTCTCCAGCACCGTCAGCTGACCTGCGCACAGGCACGCACCTGTCAAACCCCGGGACACGGTCAGCCCGCCGGTCAGCCCACCTTTGAACTGGTCCCGGGTGTAGAGCACGCCCATGTCTGCCGGCACCGAGTCGAAGCCGCAGCTGCCCACGATGTAGACGCCGCTGTCGGCCGCCTGCTCGTGGTACTTCAGCTGCATCTCCTCCAGGAACTGAAGACACCGCATCGGCGCTCAGCTCCCTCAGAGTCAGTGGGACCAGGTCCCAGGCAGGAGCCAGGACCGGGGCCGGGGCCGGGGCCGGGGCCGGGGCCAGGACCTCCAGCCCTCAGTGTCTGCCTCTCACCTGAGGTTCTCCACTGATGTCGATGTGATGAGCTCCGTTCTCCACACAGGCCTTCACCACTGCTTCACCGTAGAACCTGTACTGCTCTCGCACACAGGCGCGTCACTCGGAGACCAGAGCCAGGAGCCGGCAGAGCGAGAGACTCACCGGACCCACGCAGTTGAGAACGATCACGGCCTGTCGGCACATGGACGCCAGGGAGTCTGGCTCCTCCACATCCGCCACGATGACGTCCACACCTGCGCTCAGCTGCGGCTCACCTGCGCGCGCGCGCACACACACAGGCTCGCGTCATGACCAGGCGCGAGTGCCCAACACGGACCGCAACACGTGTGCGCGCGTGCATCAGGGTTATCGCCTTGAACTTTGGAGCCTCGCGGCCAGGCGGGATCTCCAGGGTCCAAGTGCGACACGTGGAGCGCCCGCACCGCCCGCACCACAGCCGGGACTCGCGCGGTCAGGCAGGCGCCCTCACTCACCCAGAGCGGCGGCGGCCCGCTCCAGCAGCTGCTCCAGCCTGGGCCGGCTCCGCCCGGCCACGGCCCACCGCAGGCTCCCGCCCGGACCTTCGGCCGCCGCGCGCGCCACCTCCTCCAGCACGAACTGGCCCGTGAAGCCGGAGGCTCCGAAGATGAGCAGGTGGTAGGGCCGCTCGGGGCGCACGTCCGCTCCGGCCATGGTGACGGCGACGACTGAGCTCGGCTCCGCCTGCGGAAGTGACGCCGTGTCCTTCCGTCATGCGTTCCACTGCCGTTTGAGTGACAGACAACAACGACACTTTTGACAACTGTCACTGCCTGATGTGGTCCGCCGGAAATTCCGGGACTGGAACCGGAAATTGCGCATGTTTTACCAACTGACATTTACTGGTAACGCGCGTGCGTCCATAGTTATATCGTTTTTTTTAAAAACGTTTTACAATTTTTACTTCTACAATCTAGTTGAAGGGTTAGGGTGAGGGTCAGGTCTGTGCAGTTTGACGTTGACAAAGAAATAAACCAAAGTAACGCTTGCTTACCGTAAACCGCTTCGTCGGTAACTTCCTGCTACAGCACCATCATTTCCGGCGGACCACATCAGGCAGTGACAACAACATTTTGCATCACTGTATCCAGTTGGAGGCTGTCGTTGCCGGTCACAGCAGCGCGCCAGCGTGAAGTTCACTCAGAACAGCTCTGGGTCGCTCACGGCCGCCGAACCCAAAACGAATACGGAAACGTGTCCCTGTTGGGTTGCCATACAAACATGGAAGCCCAGGCCGCACTGGTGCGCATGCGCGCGCATGTCATGAGGACGGTGTGGACGCTATTGTGACGGGGACCCGGCGTGCACTCAATGTCACGCTGTTTCACCCAGCCAGCGGCCACGGAGAGGCAGCCCGACGTCTGAACCGGTGTCTCCCGCGGAGCCGCGGCCCCGGCACTCAGGTACGACTCCGAGTTGGAGACCTATGAAGCCTAACTGCGCAGTTGCCGGACGGCCAATGTCACGCTCTTCACCTCGCTTCGCGTATTGTCGTCGAAGAAACTTCTCACTCGCCTCCACTGTCGGCTGTCGCGGTCTGGCTGAGATTTGTGGACCGATTTCACGATGGTGAGGGTTTGACCGGGACCTGGCTCCATGGCCGTCCTGAGGCGTTTTCTTCCATCGTCTGGAGCGGGCAGTTTTACGTCACGTCCGCCCCAGCAGACCGGAACCATGTTCTGTCACTCACAATGTCGCCACAACGCCGCTGTTTTCGCACTTTTCTGACGGATGTATATGTGATCTTCCATCGCCCCGCCGTGATTTTGGACAGTTAGGATGTGTCGAGTTCCTCCCAAGATTTCCGTTTCACTCTGATGCCGTTTTGCGTGGCGTTTCCTTCTCTCCTGACCTTCCTCACATGCATCCTGCTGACCTCTTCTCCAGGAAGTGACGTCACCGCGAGGTCAGCGACTGCTCTGGGTCTTCACCGCTCCTCCATCATGTCGGGCCGCTTGTGTCGGGTTCTGCAGCTGCTGGTCCGCTCGCCCTGCTGTGCCACCCTGAGGAGCGGAACCCGTCTGCCTCACCCGGTGCTGACCCCGCCCTCCCCCGCCAGTGTTCCAGTGCTGCACAGCCGAGCCTTGAGTCTGGACTCTCTCTCGTCTGGGCCCGGGCGACCTGCGACCCAGCAGGCCCGGCCTGAGAGAGGCTCGCCGTCGCACCGGAACCTCTCTGCTGTCGCAGTACAGGTGAGCCGCAGCAGTCAGTCTCCTGAGTGACTGGGGTTTCTACTGTATTTGACTCACTCAGTGGAGTCCAGACGCGAGTCTTCCCTTCACATGACTCAGGGAGCCCCCTGGTGGACACCAAGGTCCCGTCCTTTCATAACTGTTGGAGGTGGGGCTGCACCTTAGCTGGAGAAAATGACCTTGGGATTTCCTTTACTGTAGTGAAGGGAGAGATCCCGGGCAGGAGTCTGTTCCCTGCGGTCAGGTCAGGGAAGTGAGGCCTGAGTTTGACCTGCTGAGTCACATGCTTCCTCTGACTGGCGCTCTCCAGGGTCAGCGTCGTCCGCTCAGCCAGTACGACTGCCTGGACCTGGGCCAGGTGGAGGACAACGCCCGACGCGCTCAGTCCTGTAAGAAACACCGGCACTTTGTGGTGGACCCGGCTCTGGCCCAGCTGGTGGTGCAGCACATGGGACCGGACCTGAGGAAGGACCGGAGCGTCATCCTGGAGTGCAACCCAGGTGTGTGCACGTGCGTGCGTGCTCGCGGCGCGCTCGGTGCTGAGAGCTGCCGCTTCTCCTCTCAGGCCCGGGAGTGTTGACCCGAACGCTGCTGAACGCCGGGGCCCAGAGAGTGGTGGCGCTGGAGGGGGACAAGTCCTTCCTGCCGGAGCTGCAGGTGAGTCCTCAGTGCGCGTGTGTGGCGCCTGGTGAGCCTCTGTCAGGGTCCCGTCACCAGGGACCGTCCTCTGTGCTGCAGGAGCTGGAGGCTCATCTGGACGGTCGGCTGGAGGTGCTCCACTGTGACTTCTTCAGACTGGACCCCATCGGCTGCGGCAACGTCAAGGCTCCGGTCATGTTCACGGACAAGCTCTTCGACGACCTCGGCATCTCCGAGGCCAAGTGGACCGACGGTGAGGCGCCACGAGTGGAAGCCCCGCCCCCCTGACTGGCTCCTGCCTGACTCCTCACGCTGTGTCCAGACGTCCCGGTGAAGGTGGTGGGCATCATGCCGCAGAGGAACACGCGCGGGACGCTGCTGAAGATGGTCTACGCCCTGTTCGAGCGGCTGTCGGTCTTCAGATACGGCCGGGTGGAGCTCAATGTCTTCATGAGCGAGAGGGAGTACCTGGTACGGCCCCGCAGCTGCGGCGCTGCGGAGCGGCCTCTCACCGTGCGTGTGTGTGTGTGCGCGCGTGCGTGCGTGCGTGCGTGTTCCTGCAGAAGCTGGTGTCTCAGCCCGGTGACATGATGCACTACATCTCCTTCAGCGTCCTCTGGCAGATGGCCTGTGAGATTGACCTGCTGCATAAGGTGAGGCTTCAGACCCTGCCCAGGTCCTGGGGCCGAGCCCGGTGGGAGGAAAGGCCTCCGCTCTCCTGTGACGGCTCACGCTGCTTCCACAGGTGTCCAGCAGGTGTCGGTAGTGAGACGAGGAGGCTCGAGCAGGGCTGGCCCAGCAGTCTGAGGCCAAGGGCCTTTTCACCCTGCGGGTTCTGTCTCGTGTGGGTCTGAGTCTGATGCGCCCCCTGCTGTGCGCCTCAGGCCATGTCCCTTTTTTCCTCCTCAGCTGGGGGCGCTCTGCACACAATAGCTGCTTTGTGACCCACGATGAAGCAGGTCTCAAGGAAGTCGCCATCAGCCAAGCGACAACCTGTTTGCCTTGACCTCCTTATTTCTCGGGCACTTCTTAGCTCTACGAGTCGTCCTCCCCTCAGAACTGAACCGATGACGGAGCAGAGCCACGGCTGGAACAGAGTGCGGCGTTTCACAGCCAAAACTAAACATGAAAGAGTCTTGTCATGTTTGTTTTACAAGGAAGTAACAGCAGAAACAAGCTGCGCCATACGGAGCGTCTGGATTGGTCCACGCTGCTCTCACGACACCTTGACCACAGTGAGAGAGATGACTGAGGATGGAGAAGGTTTCAGTCAGTGAAGTCCAGATCCAGAGGTCAGAGATGATCCATGAATGGTCTGGTGATCTTCAGTCACTCTTTCCTCCTCACTGTGCTCCTCATGCAGTGACAGCTGCAGATCACAGCAGTGAGAACAGTGACTGTAGAGCACAGCGTGGTTCACTGAAGCAACTCTGTCAGTAACATCAGGTGTTGATCAGCCTAATAAAGGAGAAAACACCTGAGGTATCAAACCCTGCACACATCTCCAGTCCTGGACCTCTGCGCTCCTGTTCCCCAGCTCCAGTCTCCTGCAGCTGAAGCTGCTCACCTCAATGTTCAGGGAGTCTGAGAAGTGGTTTGTGAAGCATGTCGTGGGCCCAGACAGCCATCAGACCCTTGACTGCCCGGCATCTATCATGATGGTGTGGAGTCGTGCTGGACACCTAGTTTCCAGCGTCTAGTGCCGAGTCGCCTGAGGCCAGAAGCTCACCCCCCGTGGAGACTTTCCCCAGACAAAGTGCAGCTCTCCAGCTGGGATCAGGTCCACGGCCAAAACCCGACTGGCTTGTGTTCACATCTGGGACTTCTGAGCCAAAAGAGCTTTGTCTCGAGACAGAACCCGCGGTGTGAAACTGCCCTGCATGAGCCCCATTGTTGGACTGTGCTGCTGAGCAGAGCCACATGCTCCAAACACCTCAGGCTGTGAGGCTCTGCCACCAATAAGGTGGCCCCGGTGTGTGTGTGCGTGCGTGCGTGCCACGCTGCAGACTGGAGTGTCTCATCTTCACAGACTTCACCTCCATCAACAGTGAGTCACAGGTGAAACACATGCCAGAGCTTTAGTTGAGGGAAGGACAGAGTCAAGATGTGGAACTGAGTCGTGTTGATGGTGGATCTGATGAGGCTCCAGGTCTGAGGACCTACACTCACGTTGCCGTTGAACCTGCTCCAATTGCTCTTATTTGGTGAGGGGCCCCTGTGTCCGGGCCAGGTCATGTCCCCCCGGTGGTGCAGCGCCCCCTACAGCTCATTCTTGCTCAGCTCACGCTAACGCCGCTCCCTCCGTGGTGCAGGAGCCGTGGTCGTCCTTCGTCACCTCGTCCAAGAGGAAGCATCCGGCCTACAAAGGGATGGTGAGACCTGCTGCTCCTCCTCACCTGTCGCCAGGCGCCTCACGCTCTGCTGTCGCTCTGCTATTGCTCTGCAGCTGTGCAACGACCACATGTGCCTGGTGCGCCTGCGTCCCCGTCGCCACCTCTTCTCCGGGGGACTGACCCCCACCAACGCCTCCACCTTGCTGATGATGGTCAAGCAGTGTCTGGCCAAGAGGAAGGTCCGGCTCCTGGACCGGCTCAAGTAAGCCCCGCCCCGCCGCCTCCACTGAGCTGCGTGCTGACGCCGGCTGTGCTCCTCCTGCAGCCTCTGGTCTCCCGACAGCGGCGCCAAGCTGCTGGCGCAGATGGGCATGATGGAGGACATCCTCACCGGACACGTCTATCCCCAGGAGTATCTCCAGCTCTTCCAGCTGATGGACAAGAGTCAGGAGTTCACGCAGAGCTGGCTGTATGAGGAGGTCCTGGAGAACACGCAGAGGGAGGGCTGGGCCTGAGGGGGGTGACTGTCCGGGCACCTGGAGCCATTTGTGTCGCTCGACCAAGAAACACGGCGCCTCTCCTCCGAGGAGTCAAACTGCTGCTGCTGCTGCTGTTGTTGTCAACAGCTTCCAGTATATCTTTGTGTTGAAGGAGAGGGTTGTAAAGCTGGAGCCCGTGGTGATCGAGCGCCGTGTGCTTTCATCTGGACACACAGCTGCCCTACACGGGCGTCTGGGGTGGAGGGCGCCACCACCTTCGCAGAAGTCACAGGTGTGAGGGAATAAAGAGTCAGGAAATCATTGCAGTTTGTGTCCTGCTGGCCACGGAGCGGCCTGAAGGTGGAGGCGCGTTCCTGACACAGGAAGCACGTGAGCCACCTCGCGGATCCATCCGTTGACTCAGAGCGTTTGTTCCACATCACGCAGCGCTCTGTGACACCAGTGTGATTCATATGTCACTGCTGCTTTTCTCCATTGTTATTTTGCAGCGTGTGACGCCGAAGGTCACAGACCTCGCTCCACCGAAGAAGGCCTTTTTCTTGGTAGAAGCCTGATGACGCTCACTGCACCAGCATGTTGTCACTGCTCCATCTCTGGACCTCCTCCACCGACCCATGGTTTTCGGCTTCAGAAATGATCCCCTTTCTTCCAGAAGCTTTTCTTGGTTTTCATGGACTTTGTTTTGGAACGGCTTCAAACCCCCTCCCCAGATCTTACTGCAGTCAGTGCATCTTCATGTTTGTGTGGGGCAAAGCTTCCACACGGAAGCGACCGTCGGTGAAGATGACGTCACCACCGTCACTGGGCGAACGCTCCTGTCGGGAGAGAGGAGCGCAGTGGCCGGTAGGTGGCGACACTCGGCTCCGCGCCCCGTCTCTCCCTCCCTCCCGCCCGTCTACCCGCCTGTCTGTCCGTCCGTCCGTCCCTCCCCTGGACCGTCTCCAGTCTGGGCGGCAGCGGTCTGATGTCGGAACTTCAGCCTCGTCGCCTGTGAGTCGATTCCTCTTGTCTTGTCTCGTGCGGAGCTCAGACTCGGCGCTAGCTGCGCTGCTAACTGGCATCAGGTTCAACAAGGTTCGGCTCCCCCTTCCGACCAGATGCGGACTCGGGGTTGTGCGACGTGACTGTTGCGAGTGTGCGCGAGGACGCCGCTCGTGTTGTTGTCAGACGTGACACGGTCGCTGCTGCGGGGAGTTCGTTAGCTTTAGCAGCTAGCACAGACCCTTCAACGTCCGAACCTTGGAGGTCACCTGCCCAGGTGTGCTAGCTGCCGGGACCTGTTTTCCTCCGCCCTCACCTGGGCCACCATGACAGGTGGGCTGCAGGTCAGAACCTGCTCTGGTCCATTCATGCTGGCCTGGCAGGTGGCGCGGTGGGAGACGGGTCAGGGGTTGAGACCAGAGCAGCCCATGACTGAGGCCCTCAGACCGCGCGCGTGTTCAGAGAGTCAGGTGGCGTTGGAACACGGCACCGTCTGCCCCTGTGGAGCTGGAGCCAGGAACGGCCCCTCCTGGACTGGTGTCCTGGAGCGGGCCCCTGGGGGACCGGCCGTCCTCGACAGGAATGAGGCCCAACTGGTTGAGCGCTGCTCCCTGTCTCACCTGCTGCCTGTCTCACCTGCTCCTCTCTCCACAGACTGGAAGGACGGGCCTGAGGGGTCGCAGGTGAAGAGGGCGGAGCCACATGGATCATGCCGGTGTGTTGCCCCCCACCCTCTCTCTCTCTCTCTCTCCCTCCTCCCTGTGTCACGTGGTTTGGGTTGAGTTGCCCAGTTGCTGGTTGTGATCCGTCCCTGAACAAGTCCCGGCTGCGTCCTGCTGGCCTGAGGTCCAGCATGTGAGACTCCCTCCCACCAGGACACGCTGACCTTTGCTCTGCTGGAGCTCCTGCTGCTGCTGACGCCGTCGACTCACGCGCTGCTCCCCTCCCCAGGTCAGGGAGAGCAGGACAGCGCCATCATGTCCCACCGCTGTGAGGGCCTGTCTGCTGCGGACCTCCTCAGCCAGAACCTCAACCTCTGCCCCTCCAACTCTCTTTCTCTGGAGGAGGACAGAGACGGAGCCGCTCTCCTCACTGGGCCGCCCCTCAACGACAACGGCCACCTGCAGGGGGCGCACCGAGGATCTGAGGAGGAGGAGGACGACACTGATGCGCTGATGAAGGAGGAGGACGAAGAGTCAGACGCTTCCAGCCTGGTTCACTGTCCGTCTCCTGGAACTCCGATGACTGACTCCTCTTATTCAGACACAGGTGAGGCACACACACGCACACACACACATGCAGCAGGTCGACTTACTCGGGATGAATAATTGAGGCTGACGCGGAGGGAAAGTTCCTGTGGACGGTTTCAGTTTCTGAGGCCGCGCGTGACGGAGAGTCAGGCTTCTGTGGCAAACTGAGGCACACACAAGTGACTTCCTTGAAATGACATGAGTCACAACAACCTCACTGCAAGAACAAGCTGGTGAAAGGAGAAGGCAGGAAGTGAGCTGCGCTGCTTCCCCAGTCACAAACTGGACCAACGTATTGTCTCCACTCACCTGTGGGGACCTGGACTGAACCAGTCGGTGATGTCATCAACCGGCGACATGGAGGAACAGTGGCTTTAAACTCCACCTCCTGGTGACATCATCAGAGGGGCGACAGTGGCCTGAGGGTGACGTCATCAGCGCCTGAGTTGATCCTCGACTCTGAGAGCGCATCGCCTGGTTCAGATGGGTAACAACAGTGTAACTCACCTGAAGCATGAACGAGTGACGGCACCAAGGAAACCAACCTTCTGGTGGCCCTGACCAGCAGAGCACTTGCTGTAGGTCTGGAGTGATGTTTGTTTTCTCCCTGTAGGAAGCTTGTTGGAGACGGCCTTCAGTCCAGGGACCAGTCCAGAACCGCCCTCCTTCCTGGGCCCTGAGGAGCTGAGACCTTTGACCTCACCGGCGGCCCGGCCCTCGGAGCCCGGCTCTCTGGAGCAGCTGGCTGAGTATGGGGACGACGCTCAGCTGCCTCAGCGGCTGCACCAGGTACCCCCCGCCCCCCCCGGTGTGTGTGGCTGACGTGACAGCATGAGCTCAGCCTCGCGGCACACCTGCCTGACTGGACCGGTGCCAGGGGTGTGGCGCTCCTGTCGCTGTGATTGATTCCAGGCGGGGCGTGTGAGGAAGGTCTGGGTCAGAGGTGCGGAGCTGCTGCAGGAGAAGCTCCTCCTCCTCCTCCTCCATGTTGTTCTGTGCTTGGTCTTCCTCTGTCCCTCTCTCACTCCGGCTCTGCCTCCACAGGTGGCGCAGGCCCTGGTCCTCACAGGAGACTGTATCCTTGTGATGTCATGGCTGCTGACTCAGCGTGTGAGCACAGCGGCTCAGTGTGTGGTGTTGAGCGTGTGAGGACCAAAGCCTGCCCGTGCTGAGGGTCCGCTCCAGGTTCAGGTCTCCTCCTGAGGCCCCAGCGTTCCTTGACACTCTGTCCCAGACCAGCAGGCCTTATGCTGCATCCACCTGGAGAGACTGTACCATCAGAGAGTGCTGGAGAACCTGCAGGCGCTGCAGGAGCTCTGGGGTAACACACACACACACACACACACACACACACACAGGTTTGTCTTGTGTTGACACGTTCCTGCTGTGTTCTGCTGCCAGAGCCTCGGTGCAGAGGAGCCGCCCTCAGCACGGACACCAAGCACCTGGAGGCCCTTCAGCAGCTGTGCCGGACTCACAGCCGGTCAGTCACTCACGTTTCCCCCCGCCCCCTGGCGGCCAGGCCTGTCATTACACGTGTCTGGTCCAAGCGTCCTCTGTTGTGGAGAGTGACGGCTCCAAACACGAGGTGTTGTCGTCCAGACCAGGCGTCTCGCGCTGAGGCTCAAGTGTGCTGCACCAAGCGTTGACGCCCACTCTGGCCCTCTAGACCACGTGTGGTGGCAGTAGTGAGTCAGTGAACTGACCTGACAGCTGCACATCTGTGATAGTCACCAACTGTGGAGAAGAAACAATGACGAAGAAAGTGATGGCGCCCCCTACAGTACTCACTGTTAAAGTTAATGAGATGGCCAATGCTTTCACTTACACTTGACTTACTGTTCAAGACGTTTTATTGTATTTATTTCATTCAGAATTGTATTCATGACGTACCGTGGTTTCACTTTCCTCAACAGTTTGCATCTTCTTTTCTTCTGTCGTGCATTTGGTGAACATGCTGGTTGGACGTTTCCATGACCGCTGTCTTGATCTGATCACGAGCTTTTGGCTTGTTTACGTGTCTTGCTACTGGAAACAAATGCACAGTAATGGGTCAGTTCTATTCCTTCAAGGGGCCCCGGGGCCATTTGTTGTGGAAAAGGTTCAGAAGCCCCTGGATCAGTGTGAGACCTGAACATCGGAGAGAAACACGAGTCGTGCTGTCACTGACAGAGAGGCCGAGTGGAAGTGGGTGGGAGGGAGACGGAGAGCAGACGCTGCTCCTGCACCTCAGCAGTCACTCAGCTGCTAATGTTACACACGCGCACAAGGCTAAGTGTTGGGGCTAATTTTAGACCTTGATGTGTTGAGACGGGCCGTCCTGCGTCTTCGTTCTTCACCTAGCAGGAGCAGGAAGACAGTTGGTCTCACCGTCTCTCTCTCTCTCTCTCTCTCTCTCTTTGTCCTGTCTGCAGGCCGAGACTCACACAAGCTCTGGTAAGACTTGGGAGAGACCTGTGTGTGTGTGTCGTGGTGTGGGGGTGCACCGACCTCTGTGTGTCTTGTTGTGTGTGCTTCAGTCCGCACTGACTCCTGTCCGTCCGTGTGCTTCTGCAGCGTCCACACATGGACTCTTGGAGGCCCACACCTGAAGAAGGAGCCGCGGCAGGTCCAGGCCCTGCAGGTGAGACTTTCGGCTCCTGAGAGACACGCGTGACGTGAGGCCTGCGAGCCTCCTCTGAGCCTCCGCCCCTCGGCTGTGACATCATGATGGGAGGCTGAGGAGGGGGAGGCCGCGACACCGTGGTTGTGTCCAGTAGGGACGCGCCATAACTGATGGTGCACTGATGGAGGACACACTCTCACAGGCAGCGCTAAACCTAGGAGCCGCCATCAGTTAGGGACCGTCAACAAATTCTAAAGCCTCAAAGTCTGAGTGACAGCTTCAATAAGGCCATGGAGAACAAGCATTTTAGGAGAGAGAATTGTTTCATCACACAAGACAAAGGACCGACAGTTTGGATCATGACTTGGAGAATAGACTCTGACTCCATGATCATTTCTTCAGCTGATGGTTTCTAATGTTTCTTCAGTAGCATCTAGGAACTGTGTCCAGACTGCTCCATAGTTCAAGTCAACTGTTCAGAGACATGAGACACAGCAGACAGACAGACAGACAGCTCCATTGAAGCCCTAAATAAAGCTGGCAGAGCAGCCTGTCAGACACCAGCGGCTTCTACCAGAGACCTGAAACATTGAGTTGCTCATCTCTGCGCTGCAGAGTTCACTCTTCTATTGAGACATCACCAAATATATGACAACTTTTATCACCACCAACTTTGTTGGTCCATACGGCTCCTCCCTATTGTTGAGGAATGTTCCTCTGGGAGCGAGCCGCTGATGGAGGTGGGGCTTCTGATGATCCACTCAGGTCGGGGCGAGTCCTGGAGACCTGCCAGTGGACGGACCCTGAGGTCGCCTCTGCTAATCTGCTCCACCTTGTTCTCCGGCAGAGCAAAGACCTGCTGACACCAAGGCGCTCCACGCCTGCGAGGGAGGGAGGGGAGAGGTGGGAGACGCCGTCCCTCCCCTCGCCACTGGCGGAGAGCGGGATGGGTCTGAGCCTGCTCAGCTGCAGGGAGGAGACTTCGGTCAGGCAGAGGAGATGGAAGATGAGGCTGAGGAGGAGACTCTGCTCAGCGGGACAGAAGAGGAGATCCAGAGGGCCTCAGACAGTCAGGTGCTCGCCTCCTTCATCGTTCTTGTGTCTTCCTCGTCCTGATGAATGAAGCAGCCAAGTCTGGTCTCCATCCTCTCTCTCTGCAGCAGGAGGAGCAGAAGCAGCCTCCGTCACAGCCGGGTCAGCAGCTGGAGGAGGAGGAGGAGGAGGAGGAGGAGGAGGAGTCAGACGATGTGATGAGAGGAGCCGCCAAACTCGATGACCTGGCCAGGCTCATCACCGTGGAGGAGGTGAGCCAACACCACTCCACAGAGGCTCCTGCCCCACTGACACCTGCGGAACTTGACTGGGCTGACACTGATTCAGCGTTTGTGTCCATGACTGTTGCATAGCTTCAAGTCACGTGACCACAACGATGTGAACCAGGACGCTTGTGGATTCGTATTGGTTTTTCCAATGTCGTTACATTTTCTAAATGAAATTATACCTTGAAAGAAAGAAAGAAAGCAGCCGGTGCTTCCTGTTGACGGAGGCCTTTTTGCCGAGTCCACGCAGTCTCGTGACCCCGCGGCGAGCTGGTGCGTCCCAGCAGCTCCTGGCTTCATGACCTGTCTCGCTGCCCTCAGCTGTCGCCAGCCTCCGGCCTGGTCTCCATCCTGAAGAGGAGAATTGTGCGTGAGGAAGACGCCAAACCGCCGGCTGCGAGGCGCGTGCGCTTCCAGGTGTCGGACGACGGATACGAGAGCGGTGAGCGCATCCCGGGGGTTGGGAAGGGGGGGCCCCGACTGATCAGCCCGTCTCTCTGCAGAGGTGGGGGGGGGCGACTCCTGTCTGCTGCTGCTCCTGCTCTGCCTGGTCACTGTGGTCATCAGCGTGGGGGGCACCGCCCTCTACTGCGCCCTGGGGGACCCGCACTCCTCCGTCTGCCTGGACTTCTCCAGGAAGCTCCATCTCTGCCTCAGCCAGTCGCAGCGCGTGGCTTCCCAGCTCCAGCACTGGCTGCTGCGCCGCTCCTCATAGCGCCGAGCCGTCCGTCCAGTCCTCAGGTGCCCGGCGTGTCCGTGGACCGCCGGAGCTGGGAGCTGCTGGCCTCGTCCCGCGTTCGTGGAGCTTCACTCAGGAGCCTGTGGTTCCTCAAGGCCTCTCTCTCTCTCTCTCTCTCTCTCTCTCTGGAGATGTTTCCGTGATCCCACGAATGACCTTGGACCCACTCTAAAACCCTCGGCCCTCAACCGGCGCCGGTCCCAGCTTGGACCCGCCCACTTCTTCAGGTGAATGACTCCTGCTGACTCGTGGTGCGGGCAGAGCGGACGGTGGCCTCCTGGCTGGTGCAGCTGGGCTCCACTCAGGAAACATATTGACAGTCAGGCCACGATTTGCTGGCTTCTTCCATGAACAAAGGTAAAGTGTGACACTGGGTTGGGAGTTGAACCTGCGGCCGAGTCGTCCACACGTCAGAGAGGGGGCTCCGATCGTGGCCCTCGTAGTGCCAGCTGCGCTCCGGCCACTCTGGTCCAGTCTGGGCCGGTGTGTTGGTTGGGAGTGGCGCCAGTCGCCTGGCTGGTTCAGACGACTCTTCACAGCCCTGGTGGACCAGGGCGTCGTGTGGGGATCACCTGTGTTTCTCCAGTCTTCCAACAGCAGTGTGTGTCTTTCTGAATGTATTGGAAACACGCGGTGTCGAATAAAGAATGTATGTGCGTGTGAAAGGGCTCGCCTGGTGACGTCACGGACGGACTCTCTCGACACGGAAGCGAACCGGAGGAGGTGGCGCGAAAAGCGGGCCCCACGTGATGACTGCGTCATCACGCCGCCGTACGTCACTCGCGCGCGCCCAACATGGCGCCGAAGCTGGAGCGGT
Organism: Synchiropus splendidus; assembly: GCF_027744825.2. Classification (NCBI taxonomy): domain Eukaryota; kingdom Metazoa; phylum Chordata; class Actinopteri; order Syngnathiformes; family Callionymidae; genus Synchiropus; species Synchiropus splendidus. The sequence continues at coordinate 34,434,027 of NC_071338.1, forward strand.
TCGTCAGTCCGGGCAAAGGCAACGGTGTGCGCGCCACAGTCGCCGTCAGGAGCGGAGCGCTGCTGGCTGCTGCCGAGCCGCTGGCCTGCTGCGTGTCCTCGCGACACTCCGCGAGCGTGTGTCACCGCTGCTTCACCAGGTAGCTCGCGCGCGCGCGCCTTTCCCTCTCTCTGTGTGCGTGTGTGTGTCCTCTCTCTTGCACCAGCAGGTGGCGCCAGGGCTTCTCCTGACGTCACGTGACGCCGCCTGGTCCTCGGGCTCCTCAGGAGCCGCCGCGCCTGTAGGCGGAGCTGCACACACACACACACACACAGCTGTGTGGAGTGGAGTTGTGGCTGAACCCAACTGTCCTCTGTTAGTTGGAATCCATGTGTTTCTTCTGTGCAGACGTGACACTTTGTCCAGATGCTCCAGCTGCAAGTTTGCACACTACTGCAACGTCACCTGCCAGGTGTGTGTGAGAGAGAGAGAGGGAGAGTCTCAGCACTGTGCGTGTGAGAGAGAGAGTCTCAGCACTGTGTGTGTGTGAGAGAGTCTCAGCACTGTGTGTGTGAGAGAGAGAGTCTCAGCACTGTGTGTGTGTGAGAGAGTCTCAGCACTGTGTGTGTGAGAGAGAGAGTCTCAGCACTGTGTGTGTGAGAGAGAGGGAGGGAGAGTCTCAGCACTGTGCGTGTGAGAGAGAGAGTCTCAGCATTGTGTGTGTGAGAGAGAGGGAGGGAGAGTCTCAGCACTGTGTGTGAGAGAGAGAGTCTCAGCACTGTGTGTGTGAGAGAGAGGGAGGGAGAGTCTCAGCACTGTGCGTGTGAGAGAGAGAGTCTCAGCATTGTGTGTGTGAGAGAGAGGGAGGGAGAGTCTCAGCACTGTGCGTGTGAGAGAGAGAGTCTCAGCACTGTGTGCGTGAGAGAAAGAGAGTCTCAGCACTGTGTGTGAGAGAGAGAGAGTCTCAGCAGACTGTGTGTGTGTGTCCCTCAGACAGCAGCGTGGCCTGGACACAAGCGAGAGTGCAGGTGTCTGCGGCGCCTCCTGCCCCGGGTCCCCACAGACGCCGTCCGTCTGTCAGCGCGACTGGTCTTCGCTCTGGTCAGTGTCTCTCTCTCTCTGCCCGCTGATCTGTTGCCGGGCGCCGGTGGTGACGCCTCTCTTGTCCTGTGCTCCCTGTTGTCCAGTCGAGTCCCGATGAGAGCAGACCTGAGGACCTGTACCCCCTGGAGGAGCACCTGTCGCGTGAGTCCTCCCTCCCCGTCATGTGACCCGGGTGCAGCCTTCAGGTTCTCCTTCTCCTGTGACCTTCCAGACCTCACCTCCATGTCCCAGCAGAAGAGGGAGGGTCTGTCTCTGCTGGCCTCCATGCTGCAGCTCTACCTGCAGCCAGAAGAGGGCCACCTGTCCGCGCTGCCCACCCCCTGCCAGGACCCCCTGGAGCTGGTCGCCAAGGTGCCCACGTCAACACACACCCACCCACACACGCACCGGCCTCTGTGATGACGTCAGCGTGTCTTCCTGGGTCAGAGGGCTGGTTGAGCAGCGTCAGGCCCCTGGTGAGCCGCATGACGAACCCGCTGCAGCGCCGCTCCTCGCCTGCAGGGGGCAGCGTGCTCACAGGTTGAATGCGTGTGTCTCTCATGTACTTGTTAGTGTTATGCCCTAAACATTATGACCACCTGCTGGAGGTGCTCAGCAGTGGTCAGTAGCGCAGCTGAGGATGATGAAGGAGCTGTGATGAAGACCAGCCCCAGGTTTCTCTCCAGTGTGAGTGTGTCCTCCTGCTTCATGTTGCCTTCCATCTGTCCAGCAGCAAGTGCTGCAGACACTCGCCTCACACTCTCCACACTCACACAGCTTTCTTTGTTTCATCACGTCTGTCAGTCCAGAGTGTCACAGACAGACACACGCTGACCGGCTCTGTCTGCTCCTGCTTCAGTCTTAGCTCTCGTTTGCTGCGTAGATGGTGCTGCCAGCTAATTAGCTTGGACTCTCTCTCCCTCTCTCCCCCTCTCTTCTCTTTCTTTTCTCTCTCGCTCTCTCCCCTCTCTCCCTCCTTCTCTCTTTCCCTCTCTCTCCCTCCTTCTCTCTCTCTCTTCCTCCCTCTCTCTCTCCTTCTCTCTCTCCCTCCTTCTCTCTTTCCCTCTCTCTCCCTCCTTCTCTCTCTGTCTCTCTCCCTCCTTCTCTCTCTCCCCTCCCTCCTCTCTCTCGCTCTCTCCCCTCTCTCCCTCCTTCTCTCTCTCTTCCTCCCTCTCTCTCCCTCCTTCTCTCTCTCCCTCTCTCTCTCCCTCTCTGTCTCTCTCCCTCCTTCTCTCTCTCCCTCTCTCCCTCCCTCCCTCTCTCTCTCCCTCTATACCTCCCTCCCTCCCTCTCTCTCTCTCCCTCCCTCTCTCTCTCTCCCTCTCTTCTATCTTTTCTCTCTCTCTCTCCCCTCTCTCCCTCCTTCTCTCTCTCCCTCCTTCTCTCTCTCCCTCCTTCTCTCTCTCTCTTCCTCCCTCTCTCTCTCCCTCTCTCCCTCTCTCTCCCTCCTTCTCTCTCTCTCCCTCCCTCCTTCTCTCTCTCCCTCTCTCTCTCCCTCTCTGTCTCTCTCCCTCCTTCTCTCTCTCTCTCCCTCCCTCCTTCTCTCTCTCCCTCTCTCTCTCTCCCTCTCTCCCTCCTTCTCTCTCTCTCCCTCCCTCCTTCTCTCTCTCCCTCTCTCTCTCTCTCCCTCTCTGTCTCTCTCCCTCCTTCTCTCTCTCTCTTCCTCCCTCTCCCTCTCTGTCTCTCTCCCTCCTTCTCTCTCTCTCTTCCTCCCTCTCCCTCTCCCTCCTTCTCTCCCTCCCTCTCTCTCTCTCTCTCTCCCTCTCTCCTCCCTCTCCCCCCTTTATAGGACCAGCTTGGTGGTGCAGCTCAGGCTGCGGGTGGAAGGATTGTTCTCACTGCTGCCCCCTGTCTGCTCTGCAGGTGTCGTGCAACTGCTTCACCATCAGTGATGAGGAGCTGCAGGAGGTTGGAGTGGGCCTTTACCCCAGGTGAGACCCGCCCCCACCGCCCCAAACACACAGGACAGTGTCTTGGAGACGAGCGGTGGAGCTGCTGCTCCGCGTCCGTCCGTCCGCTGGCCCTGGTGTCCAGGTGTTGCCTGACATGACGGCGTGAATAACGGGGACACAGGGAGGGGAGACGGCCTTTGATGTTTGTTTTTGTTGACAACAGAAGAGAAACTGTCAAAACAAACATCACTGAGCGCAAAAATCTGCCGCCGACATCTGGGACGCCGCTTTGTTCCGACACTGTGTGTGTGTGTGTGTGTGGGCGTGTACTGGCGTCCTTGTGGGGACCAGTCTGTGACAAGACACGCATCTTGTGTGGACATTTTGGCCGGTCCACACAGAGATTTGAGGGTGGAAACGTCCAGGGTGCTGGGCAGGAGCGGTCCCCACAAGGCCAGAGGGGACGTTTGAGTCTGGTGCTGTGTGACTAGTGGAGGCTCCAGGTCCGACTCGTCCTCTGCTCTGCTCCTCAGTTTCTCGCTGCTGAACCACGAGTGCCGGCCCAACTGTGCGCTGATGTTTGAGGGGCCTCGCGCTCAGCTGAGGGCCGTGAGGGACCTGCGGCCGGGGGAGGAGGTGAGGAGAGAGAGAGAGAGCACGGTCCCCACAGTGCTGCCTGTGTGTGTGACCCTGTCTGACGCGCCCAGCTCACCATCAGTTACATCGAGACGCTGCTGGACTCTCAAGGTCGTCAGAAGCAGCTTCAGGAGCAGTTCCACTTCAGCTGCCGCTGCAGCAGATGCCAGTCCACAGACTCGGTGACTCCCCGCTCGCTCATTCACTCGCCCGCCCACTGGCTGGGTGAGGTGTCCTGGTGTCTCCGCCCCGGAGCAGCTCAGGCTGAGGCGTGATGTGTCTGCAGGACCAGCTGCTGCTGTCTGGACCCCAGTCGTCCTGGAGCTCTTTGCGAGAGCAGCTCCGGAGCCTGGAGCAGCTGAAGAGCCAGTGCAGTATCCTTCTCTCGCCGCCCGCTCTCTCTCTCGCCGCCACCGCCTCCGTGCTCTCCTCAGCTGCGCTCCAGACTGGGCCGCCCTCCGCCACGCCTGCCGGACCCTGCTGAGCGGCGCCGGCGCCGACCTGCCCCAGGAGAACGTCTTCAAGCTCAGGGTCACGGATTTGGCTCTGGACGCCGCCGTGCAGCTGCAGCTGTGGGAGGAAGCGGCGGCGCTCGGGGAGGAGACGCTTCCTGCCTACAGGTGAGGGGGCGGGGCCCCTGGGCTGCCCATGTGACTCATCCACGCCCCGCCTGTCCTCCAGGAAGCACTTCCCCGACCCTCACCCGGTGCTGGGGCTGCAGCTGCTGCGCGTGGCCAGGCTGCAGCATCACCTGGGCCGGCTCCAGGAGGCCCTGGGCACCTTCGGGCAGGTGAGAGGCCTCCGTCCTGCCGCAGGTCAGAGCCTGGCTCACGCTCTTCCCCGCTGCTCCAGGCCTTCCAGGTGGTGCGGGTGACGCACGGCGGCGAGGCTCCTCTGGCCGCCGACCTACTGACCCGGGTGGAGGAGTGCCGCCGCGAGCTGGAGCGGCCTCACCAATAAAGTTCGGCTCTCTGCTTCAGTTCCGGTGTTGTCGCCAAGGTCACGACCTTCACAGGGAGCGGGGACGAAGGCACGGCTCCTTCAGAGGTTTATATTGGGACCGAGACAGAAGCAGGCAGACGGGAAATACACACATCACAGGAAGGTAGAAACCACGCGGACGGACGCGTCGCCATGACAACGGCAGGTCGGCGGCTCAGTTCGACACATGCTGAGAAAATGCTCCGCTCCCCGACTCGCAGCGAGGAGAGGAGCCGGTGAACCACTGGTGACCTAGAAAAGCAGCGATGGTGAACTCCCTCTGGTTTGGTCCCATGATTCATGCATGCTGAGTCGGAAGCGAGCCCGGGTCCTCCTCATCACACCGCCTGTCCTGAGCGGCTCAGACCGCGGAGAGCCTGGAGGACACGTCGAAGCAGGTGACCATCATGAGGTGGGCCTTGCAGAAGTTGACCCGGGTCTCCAGCTTGTCCGTCAGCGTCTCCAGAGCGGCCAGGTACTCCAGAGAGTCGGCCTGGTGGACCTGCTGGAGCTGGACTGGAAGAGAAGACGGGGGTCACCGGGGGACGCGGGTGGACAGGAAGGCCGGGCCACTTACACTCGGAGGTCCAGGTCTGTGGCTCCAGCATCAGGTGCTGCTTGGTTTGGTCCAGCTCTTTCTTCAGCTGCTGGTACTTGGCCCGGACCTCGCCGATGCGCTGCTGCCGGTTCTCCAGCAGGCGGAGCTTCGCGCTGACGTGCACCAGCTCCTGACCGACACGGGGACATTCACTCATTCACTCTGGAGGTTGGTCCGACTGGCGGCTCCAGAACCGCGGGGGTTCTGGTCCTGCTGGAGCCTGCATCAGGGACGCCTCCAGTGTTGCCTCACAAGCTCAGGTCAGTGAAGCTCTCACCGTGCTCGCCGCTCGCTCCTTCCTCCTCTGCAGCCGCTCCACGTCGTCGATCTCGTACACCTTGATCTCGAAGGCCTCTGTCGCAGCTTGGGCACGCAGGCCGCTGGAGGTGGGGGGTCCCAGAGGACCGTCCACCCAACAGGCGCCCGGACTGGAGGACGAGGACGAGGACGAGGTGGCGCCTTGTTTGGAGGAGGAGGAGGAGTCTGAGGTCAGAGCTGGGGTCAGGCGCCGGCGCTGGAGGCCTGCAGGACAGGAGTCGCGCCTGTGAGACACACCCTCGCCGAGCTCACTGGGGGCAGTGGGAGGAAACCAGAGTGCGTGGAGGGAGTCCATGTCAGCGCAGAGAGAAGGATGGAGGAGTCTTCATGCTGCAGTCTGGACTCAGTGGAGGCTCTGACCGTGAACCAAGTGCCGGGTCACGTGACGTGTCATCACAGGTCGCGGCCGGGGTCACGTGACGTGTCATCACAGGTCGCGGCCGGGGTCACGTGACGTGTCATCACAGGTCGCGGCCGGGGTCACGTGACGTGTCATCACAGGTCGCGGCCGGGGTCACGTGACGTGTCATCACAGGTCGCGGCCGGGGTCACGTGACGTGTCATCACAGGTCGCGGCCGGGGTCACGTGACGTGTCATCACAGGTCGCGGCCGGGGTCATGTGACGTGTCATCACAGGTCGCGGCCGGGGTCATGTGACGTGTCATCACAGGTCACGGCCGGGGTCATGTGACGTGTCGCGGCCGGGGTCATGTGACGTGTCATCACAGGTCACGGCCGGGGTCATGTGACGTGTCGCGGCCAGGGTCATGTGACGTGTCATCACAGGTCGCGGCCGGGGTCACGTGACGTGTCATCACAGGTCGTGGCCGGGGTCATGTGACGTGTCATCACAGGTCGCGGCCGGGGTCATGTGATGTGTCATCACAGGTCGCGGCCGGGGTCATGTGACGTGTCATCACAGGTCACGGCCGGGGTCATGTGACGTGTCGCGGCCGGGGTCATGTGACGTGTCATCACAGGTCACGGCCGGGGTCATGTGACGTGTCATCACAGGTCACGGCCGGGGTCATGTGACGTGTCGCGGCCGGGGTCACGTGACGTGTCATCACAGGTCGTGGCCGGGGTCACGTGACGTGTCATCACAGGTCGCGGCCGGGGTCACGTGACGTGTCATCACAGGTCACGGCCGGGGTCATGTGACGTGTCATCACAGGTCGCGGCCGGGGTCATGTGATGTGTCATCACAGGTCGCGGCCGGGGTCATGTGACGTGTCATCACAGGTCACGGCCGGGGTCATGTGACGTGTCGCGGCCAGGGTCATGTGACGTGTCATCACAGGTCGCGGCCGGGGTCACGTGACGTGTCATCACAGGTCGCGGCCGGGGTCACGTGACGTGTCATCACAGGTCGCGGCCGGGGTCACGTGACGTGTCATCACAGGTCGCGGCCGGGGTCACGTGACGTGTCATCACAGGTCGCGGCCGGGGTCACGTGACGTGTCATCACAGGTCGCGGCCGGGGTCACGTGATGTGTCATCACAGGTCGCGGCCGGGGTCATGTGATGTGTCATCACAGGTCGCGGCCGGGGTCATGTGACGTGTCATCACAGGTCACGGCCGGGGTCATGTGACGTGTCGCGGCCAGGGTCATGTGACGTGTCATCACAGGTCGCGGCCGGGGTCACGTGACGTGTCATCACAGGTCGCGGCCGGGGTCACGTGACGTGTCATCACAGGTCGCGGCCGGGGTCACGTGACGTGTCATCACAGGTCGCGGCCGGGGTCACGTGACGTGTCATCACAGGTCGCGGCCGGGGTCACGTGACGTGTCATCACAGGTCGCGGCCGGGGTCACGTGACGTGTCATCACAGGTCGCGGCCGGGGTCATGTGACGTGTCGCGGCCGGGGTCATGTGATGTGTCATCACAGGTCGCGGCCGGGGTCACGTGACGTGTCATCACAGGTCGCGGCCGGGGTCACGTGACGTGTCGCGGCCGGGGTCATGTGATGTGTCATCACAGGTCGCGGCCGGGGTCATGTGATGTGTCATCACAGGTCGCGGCCGGGGTCACGTGACGTGTCATCACAGGTCACGGCCGGGGTCATGTGATGTGTCATCACAGGTCGCGGCCGGGGTCACGTGACGTGTCATCACAGGTCGCGGCCGGGGTCACGTGACGTGTCATCACAGGTCGCGGTGTCTCAGCTTGGACAAACCTCTGACCTCAACTCCCCAGTTGTTGAGTCTAAGCGCAGCAAGTGTGCTACCAACCATATAGTGGTAGGTTACTAGAAGGTACGCTCGTCTCCTTTGGACTGTCCTGGGACGTTGACTGAAGTAGTCGTTCACGTATTCAGTCAGTCGACAAGCAGTGTGGAGCTGGCGTCCCGGGTTTGTTCTTCTCATCCACACTTCAATAATCAATGTATATGTTGGAGTCCCATGCATGCACCGATGGAGGGGAGCATCTCACGACAAGCCTGGCCCCAGTCCTCCACTCCCATGATCCTTTGCTTGTGGATCGCCTCAATAATACACGACACTAGAGGCTCACGTTATACTCATGGATGGGCTCTCCGTCTGTGTGCTACTGTACGTATGTCAAACGTAAGCTGCAGGTGTACTTCCTCACTGTGAGTGTCAAGTCACTGGGACTCCCTTCTCTTTGCTCTGCTACGGGGTGACCCTAGCTAACTGGGACCGCTGGCCTCCTGGCCCTGCTCTGCGTGTGGAGGTCGCCGCCGCCGCCGCCTCACCTGTGCCGCCGCGGCTCTTCTTGCCGCTCCTGGAGCTGCGTCTGGACGCGGCGCTGTGCTCGCTGAGGGAGTCCTGGGCGGAGGACGCGCTGCCCGTGTTCTCGCTGCTGTCGCGCAGCATGCTCTCGTAGCCGCTGCTGCCGCCGCTGTGGTAGAAGAGCGCCGTCTTCCCCATGGCGGGGGGCAGCTCGCCGCTCAGCACGCTGCTGTTGGAGCGGAGCACGGTCAGACCCGGACGGCTGGACCGGTGAGGGCGGGCAGGTACCTGTTGTCGCTAGCGTGGCCGCTGCTGCAGCGCTGGGGCTTCCTGGGCGCCGTGATCTTGCTGTACGGGGAGGGAAGGCTCTTCTCCTCGGCAGCTCCAGGGGCCTCGCTGTGGCCGGGACACACCACAGGTCACGAACCCAGACGGGGGCTTTGACGGCGAGCCTCCTCACCTGGCCGCGCCCCGCTCCTCGCCTCTGGTCCGGGCCGCCGCGCTCCCCTGCAGCAGCTCCGAGATGCGACTGTTGACGGCTCGCGGCGGCAGCTTGGCGGCCAGGCTCCCGCCGCGGCTGCGGCTGAGCGACTGCGTGGACCAGGTCGCGCAGGTCTGTCCCTGCGGCGGCGCAGGGTTCGGTCCCGCTGCCTGAACAGGGCCACGTTACAACCCGCTCAGAGAAGGTGACTCACGCTGGCGTCATACCTTTCCATTAGGGGGCGGGCTGGAGCTCAGGGACTTGCAGGAGAAACTCAGGGTCCTGGTGCCGGAGGCCGACAGGCTTCTGGACTTGGGGCCGCTGGTCATCAGCAGCTTACTGACGGCCGAGATCTTGGACTGGCTGCTGCTTTTGGCCGGAGACTGGGGGGCGCTGCGCGTGGCGCTGCCGGCGCAGAGACCGTGGTAGTTGCTGCCCGCGGAGCAGGAGACGGAGCCGGCGCGCACCAGGCTGCGGCCGCCGCCCCCTCCCGCCCTCAGGGTCTCGCCCCTCTCCAGGGAGAGGCAGTGGTAGTGGGAGCCGTGAGAGGTGGTCCTGCAGGCCAGCTGCTCCAGCTTGGCGCTGAAGAGCCTGCTGCTCTCCAGGCCCGAGCCCCGCCCCGCTCTGTTCCGCTGGTCCAGGCTGGACCTCCGGACTGGAGGCGCAGGTGGGGCTCCGGCCCTCTTGAGGGTGGCCAGGGGACTGCAGGGCGTGGACCGGGGCTCTGGTCCGGGCTCTGGGCCGTCGTGGCGGTTGAGTTGGTGCCAGCCGCGAGGAAGGCTGGCCGTGCGGTGGAGGTCCGGCTCGTACCTGCCGGCCGCGCCGTCTCCTCGCAGGCAGACCGCTTCACAGCCGTCCGCCACTCTCCCAAAGTCCCCGGCTGAAGTGGGCGGGTCCAGACCTGCCGGGAGGGAATCCAGCATGACAGCACGGGGAACGGCATGGTGAGGGAACAGAGCCTCCTACCTTCTCGCCACTGAAGCTCCTCGCCCTCTCCATCCAGTCCCCGCCTCAGCCAGGGGTCGCCACTATCCTGCCCCAGGCTGGGCTTTTTCCCTGGGGAAGGGACGGACACTCCGCCCAGAGACTGTATGGCGGTCTTGGCCATGGACGGCGGCATCTTCCTCAGCGTGTCTCCGGCCTGCAGACCCCTGTGGAGCGACGGGTCGGCCTCGCCGGCCACGCTGAGGTCGCTCATCCAGGACGAGAGCGAGGAGCCGCAGAAGGACGCGGCCGACGGCAGAACGGCGCCGTCGCTCCGGAGCCTCGCCATGGCCACCTGCAGCAGACCCAGGAAATCAGCCCATCCCTGCCCAGAAGGTGCTGGTTCTGATCCACACACCGACCTCGGCCATGGCCACCACCTCTGTGACGCCGGAGTCGGGTTCTGGACGCAGAAGGACTCGCTCCAGCCCTTCGGAGGGGAGTCCCACATCCTCTGGCAGCTCCTGCTCTTCACCCGAGACTGAGGCCCCGGCGCCCGGCCCTGCAGGGGCCCGGCTCGCTTCAGTGTCCTGACATCATCACTGGGACATGAGCCAAGTCAACCCACCTTCCCTGCGAGGGTCCAGAGGAAGAGGCGGGACGTGGTCTTCACAGAGGGTCTCGGCAGATCCCAGACTGGCTGACAGGGGGGGCTCTCTGGCCTGGGGGCCCATGCCCACCGGGGAGCCTCTGGACAGCAGCGACTCGGTGGAGGAGCGGCCGCTGTCTGCCGCCAGGCTGCCTGTGGGGAAGACAGGAAACGCTCACGCCTCCGAGAGGCCACGCCCCCCGCGAGGAAACGTACTGTCTGAGGTGAGAGGTTCCTGGACGGGGAGGGGGGGGGGTGCCGGGACCACCCCTTTCTGAGTGTAGACTTTACACCTGTGAGAGGGCGAGGACGGCGGCCTGCGGAGGAGGAAGGGTCACGTGATCAGAACTCCGACCCCTGAGGCCGGTGACGGGAAGAGCGTGGCACCTGTAGTCGGAGGTTTTGGTCAGACTGGCCACGCCGAGCCTGGGAGAGCCCAGGGGACGAGCTCGGCCCTCGGCGGCGCCGCACAGACTCAGGCTCTCGGCGCTGTGACGACATCACAACAACAAGCGTGACGCGTGGCGGCGCCACAGGTCTCCGGGAGCGTCTCCCTCCGGCCTACCTGTCGCTCAGCTGGCCGCCACTGGCTCTCTGCAGCAGGTGGCCGGCGCCGCTTCCCGTCACGCTCCGGCCGAGGACAGGACAACCCTGAGTCAGACGCTGGATCATGGTCCGGGCCAGCTCCGCCTCCGACACCACCTCCTGGAGCTCCTGCAGCTGCTGGTCGTCGGTCCTCCCCCATCCTGAACCGCCCAGGAACTCTGACTGGCCGGGTCTGGACTCTGGAGCGGGATCCGGAGCCGGGTCCTGCTTGGCAGCTTGTAGAGCCACGGGCAGCTCCTCGAAGGGGAAGGTGGCCACCTGGCGACACAGAAGAGGACGTGGAAGGGTTTGCTGCGAGCAGAAGAAGCGTGCGTGGGTCAGGTGACCCG